>NC_057809.1:507009696-507168311 GCF_018294505.1 Triticum aestivum | reverse complement strand
CCGGCCGCCCTCTGGGCACGCTCCCTCGCCTTTCGCTGCTGCTGCTGCTACCATTGCCGCTCCGCTGCCACTGCTCCCCGCGCACCGCGCTTGCCCGCCGCTACCGTCCGTCCGCATCCTGGCCGCCCCTGCGAGCCGCCGCTGACTGCACCTGCACTGCCCGCTGCCTGCTGCTGCTACTAGCTGCGCTGCCCCGCTGCTCGCCCTGCTGCTGCTCATCCTCGTCGGCCACGCACGCAACGCCGCCCATGGTCGCGCCCCTTTCCCTTGCCCTGCTCTCGCAACCTCCTGCGGTCGTCGATGCTGCCGCACTCGCCGCCCTCTGCTCCGCGCCCCCCACTAGCCTCGCCTCCCCGCGATGCCCAGCGCCACTGCAGCCCGGCCCGCGCGTCCCTGCCGCAGCTCCCGGCGGTGCCGCTTTCCCCTCTTGCCGGCGCCTGTGGCCTCCGGTGCCCCACGGCCACGCGTGCCCAGCCGGCCTCCTCTGTTGAGTTAGTGGGGATAGCCCCAATTAGATTAGTTCTAACTAACCCCACTAATCCTCACTTACCGATGGACCCCCTTGTTAATTAACCAATTTAATAAACACCTAATTCGCTACAGTCACTAAGCAGTGGGTCCAACCTAGTTAATTTGTTTAATTAAACCTGGAACTAACTCTGAGTCAATGACAGGGGCCCCACCCTCCTGTTGACCAGTCAAAGTTTGACTGGTCAACTGGCCCCTCTGGCCCACATGTGAGCCTCTGTGTACATTCTGTGTGCACAGGGCTGGGTACCCATAGCATTTTGTCTATTAATTTCAAAATAAAACTAATTTGACAAAATCAATAAAATTTTGAAAATTAATACTCCCTCCGTTCTGAATTACTTGTCGCAGGTATGGATGTATCTAGATGTATTTTAGTTCTAGATACATCCGTTTTTCCGACAAGTAATTTGGAATGGAGGGAGTATAGAATAAACCCTAACTCGGATGAAAATACTTTGTATATAAAAGTTGCTCAGAATGACGAGGCGAATCCGAATACGCAGTCCGTTTGTTCACCACGCATCCCTAGCATAGCGAACACGCAACTTTTCCCCTTCGGCTCATTTGTCCGAAAACGCGAAACACAGGTGATACTTTCCTGGATGTTTCCCCCCTTTGCCGGTATCATCTAGTACTGCGTTAGGTCATCTCTAGCACCGTGTATTGCCATGTTATGCTTTGTGATGCTTTGATTGCTCTGTTATTTATTATGTTCCCCCTTCATTATTTCTTTACGGTAGACCTTGAGACCGCGTCGATACCCCCGTGGTCGACTACATCGATGACGACCCCTCCTTCTTGCCAGAGCAACCAGGCAAGCCCCCCCCCCTTGATCACCAGATATCGCCTATTCTTCTTTCTACTGCTTGCATTAGAGTAGTGTAGCATGTTACCGCTTTCCGATAATCCTATTCTGATGCATAGCCTGTCTTTGCTACTACTGTTCTTACCTTTACCTGCAATCCTAAATGCTTAGTATAGGATGCTAGTTTTTCCATCAGTGGCCCTACATTCTTGTCCGTTTTCCATGCTATACTACCGGGCCGTGATCACTTGGGAGGTGATCACGGGTTTATACTTATATACATAATATGTGATACATGTGGTGACTAAAGTCGGGTCGGCTCGTAGAGTATCCGCAAGTGATTCTGATGTGGGGACTGAAGGGGAAGGTGGTTCCATCCAGGTAGTGGTGGGCCTGGGTTCCCGACGGCCCCCGACTGTTACTTTGTGCCGGAGCGACAGGGCAGGTTGAGACCACCTAGGAGAGAGGTGGGCCTGGCCTTGGTCGGCATCCGCGGTTACTTCAAAATAACACGCTTAACGAGATCTTGGTATTTGATCCGAGTCTGGCCATTGGCCTATACGCACTAACCAACTACGCGGGAATAGTTATGGGCACTCGACGTCGTGGTATCAGCCGAAACCTTTGTGACGTCAGCGACTGAGCGGCGCGCGCCGGGTTGGATCGTGTAACGCAACTTCCTTTGTAATGGAGGTTGCTAGTGAAGGAAATATGCCCTAGAGGCAATAATAAAGTTATTATTTATTTCCTTATAATCATGATAAAGGTTTATTATTCATGCTAGAATTGTATTAACCGGAAACATAATACATGTGTGAATACATAGACAAACAAAGTGTCACTGGTATGCCTCTACTTGACTAGCTCGTTAATAAAAAATGGTTATGTTTCCTAACCATGAACAATGAGTTGTTATTTGATTAACGGGGTCACATCATTAAGAGAATGATCTGATTGACATGACCCATTCCATTAGCTTAGCACCCGATTGTTTAGTATGTTGCTATTGCTTTCTTCATGACTTATACATGTTCCTATAACTATGAGATTATGCAATTCCCGTTTACCGGAGGAACACTTTGGGTACTACCAAACGTCACAACGTAACTGGGTGATTATAAAGGAGTACTACAGGTGTCTCCAAAGGTACATGTTGGGTTGGCGTATTTCGAGATTAGGTTTTGTCACTCCGATTGTTGGAGAGGTATCTCTGGGCCCTCTCGGTAATGCACATCACATAAGCCTTGCAAGCATTGCAACTAATGAATTAGTTGCGGGATGATGTATTACAGAACAAGTAAAGAGACTTGCCGGTAACGAGATTGAACTAGGTATTGGATACCGACGATCGAATCTCGGACAAGTAACATACCGATGACAAAGGGAACAACGTATGTTGTTATGCGGTCTGACCGATAAAGATCTTCGTAGAATATGTAGGAGCCAATATGGGCATCCAGGTCCCGCTATTGGTTATTGACCGGAGACATGTCTCGGTCATGTCTACATTGTTCTCGAACCCGTAGGGTCCGCACGCTTAAGGTTACGATGATAGTTATATTATGAGTTTATGCACCGAAGGTTGTTCGGAGTCCCGGATGTGATCACGGACATGACGAGGAGTCTCGAAATGGTCGAGACATAAAGATTGATATATTGGAAGCCTATGTTTGGATATCGGAAGTGTTCCGGGTGAAATCGGGATTTTACCGGAGTACCGGGAGGTTACCGGAACCCCCCGGGAGCTATATGGGCCTTAGTGGGCTTTAGTGGAAAGGAGAAAGGGGCAGCCCAAGGTGGCTGTGCGCCTCCCCCCTTCCCCTAGTCCTATTAGGACTAGGAGAGGTGGCCGGCCCCCTCTCTCTCTTTCCCCCCTCAAGGAATCCTATTCCAACTAGGATTGGGGGGGGGGGAATCCTACTCCCAGAGGGAGTAGGACTCTCCTGGCGCGCCTCCTGTGGCCGGCCAGCCTCCCCCCTCTAGTCCTTTATATACTGAGGTAGAGGCACCCTAGAACACACAAGTTGATCCACGTGATCTATTCCTTAGCCGTGTGCGGTGCCCCCAGCCACCATATTCCTCGATAATACTGTAGCGGAGTTTAGGCGAAGCCCTGCTGCTGTAGTGCATCAAGATCGTCACCACGCCGTCGTGCTGACGGAACTCTTCCCCGACACTTTGCTGGATCGGAGTCCGGGGATCGTCATCGAGCTGAACGTGTGCTCGAACTCGGAGGTGCCGTAGTTTCGGTGCTTGATCGGTCGGATCGGGAAGACGTACGACTACTTCCTCTACGTTGCGTCAACGCTTCCGCAGTCGGTCTGCGTGGGTACGTAGACAACACTCTCCCCTCTCGTTGCTATGCATCACATGATCTTGCGTGTGCGTAGGAAATTTTTTGAAATTACTACGAAACCCAACAGTGGCATCCGAGCCTAGGTTATTTATGTTGATGTTATATGCACGAGTAGAACACAAGTGAGTTGTGGGCGATATAAGTCATACTGCCTACCAGCATGTCATACTTTGGTTCGGCGGCATTGTTGGACGAGACGACCCGGACCAACATTACGCGTACGCTTACGCGAGACCGGTTCCCCCGACGTGCTTTGCACATAGGTGGCTTGCGGGCGACTGTCTCTCCAACTTTAGTTGAACCAAGTATGGCTACGCCCGGTCCTTGCGAAGGTTAAAACGGAGTCTATTTGACAAACTATCGTTGTGGTTTTGATGCGTAGGTGAGATTGGTTCTTGCTTAAGCCCGTAGCAGCCACGTAAAACTTGCAACAACAAAGTAGAGGACGTCTAACTTGTTTTTGCAGGGCATGTTGTGATGTGATATGGTCAAGACATGATGCTGAATTTTATTGTATGAGATGATCATGTTTTGTAACCGAGTTATCGGCAACTGGCAGGAGCCTTATGGTTGTCGTTTTATTGTATGCAATGCAATCGCGATGTAATGCTTTACTTTATTACTAAGCGGTAGTGATAGTCGTAGAAGCATAAGCTTGGCGAGACGACAACGATGCTACGATGGAGATCAAGGTGTCACGCCGGTGACGATGGTGATCACGATGGTGCTTCGGAGATGGAGATCACAAGCACAAGATGATGATGGCCATATCATATCACTTATATTGATTGCATGTGATGTTTATCCTTTTATGCATCTTATCTTGCTTTGATTGACGGTAGCATTATAAGATGATCTCTCACTAAATTATCAAGAAGTGTTCTCCCTGAGTATGCACCGTTGCGAAAGTTCTTCGTGCTGAGACACCACGTGATGATCGGGTGTGATAGGTTCTACGTTCAAATACAACGGGTGCAAAACAGTTGCACACGCGGAATACTCAGGTTATACTTGACGAGCCAAGCATATACAGATATGGCCTCGGAACACGGAGACCGAAAGGTCGAGCGTGAATCATATAGTAGATATGATCAACATAACGATGTTCACCATTGAAAACTACTCCATCTCACGTGATGATCGGTTATGGTTTAGTTGATTTGGATCACGTAATCACTTAGAGGATTAGAGGGATGTCTATCTAAGTGGGAGTTCTTTAATTAATTTGATTAACTGAACTTAAATTTATCATGAAACTTAGTACCTGATTAGTATCTTGCTTGTTTATGTTTGATTGTAGATAGATGGCTCGTGCTGTTGTTCCGTTGAATTTTAATGCGTTCCTTGAGAAAGCAAAGTTGAAAGATGATGGTAGCAATTACACGGACTGGGTCCGTAACTTGAGGATTATCCTCATTGCTGCACAGAAGAATTACGTCCTGGAAGCACCGCTGGGTGCCAGGCCTGCTGCAGGAGCAACGCCGGATGTTATGAACGTCTGGCAGAGCAAAGCTGATGACTACTCGATAGTTCAGTGTGCCATGCTTTACGGCTTAGAATCGGGACTTCAACGACGTTTTGAACGTCATGGAGCATATGAGATGTTCCAGGAGTTGAAGTTAATATTTCAAGCAAATGCCCGGATTGAGAGATATGAAGTCTCCAATAAGTTCTATAGCTGCAAGATGGAGGAGAACAGTTCTGTCAGTGAGCATATACTCAAAATGTCTGGGTATAATAATCACTTGATTCAATTGGGAGTTAATCTTCCAGATGATTGCGTCATTGACAGAATTCTTCAATCACTGCCACCAAGCTACAAGAGCTTCGTGATGAACTATAATATGCAAGGGATGAACAAGACTATTCCCGAGCTCTTCGCGATGCTGAAAGCTGCGGAGGTAGAAATCAAGAAGGAGCATCAAGTGTTGATGGTCAACAAGACCACTAGTTTCAAGAAAAAGGGCAAAGGGAAGAAGAAGGGGAACTTCAAAAAGAACGGCAAGCAAGTTGCTACTCAAGAGAAGAAACCCAAACCTGGACCTAAGCCTGAAACTGAGTGCTTCTATTGCAAGCAGACTGGTCACTGGAAGCGGAACTGCCCCAAGTATTTGGCGGATAAGAAGGATGGCAAGGTGAACAAAGGTATATGTGATATACATGTTATTGATGTGTACCTTACTAATGCTCGCAGTAGCACCTGGGTATTTGATACTGGTTCTGTTGCTAATATTTGCAACTCGAAACAGGGACTACGGATTAAGCGAAGATTGGTTAAGGACGAGGTGACGATGCGCGTGGGAAACGGTTCCAAAGTCGATGTGATCGCAGTCGGCACGCTACCTCTACATCTACCTTCGGGATTAGTATTAGACCTAAATAATTGTTATTTGGTGCCAGCGTTAAGCATGAACATTATATCTGGATCTTGTTTGATGCGAGACGGTTATTCATTTAAATCAGAGAATAATGGTTGTTCTATTTATATGAGTAATATCTTTTATGGTCATGCACCCTTGAAGAGTGGTCTATTCTTGTTGAATCTCGATAGTAGTAACACACATATTCATAATGTTGAAGCCAAAAGATGCAGAGTTGATAATGAGAGTGCAACTTATTTGTGGCACTGCCGTTTAGGTCATATCGGTGTAAAGCGCATGAAGAAACTCCATTCTGATGGACTTTTGGAACCACTTGATTATGAATCACTTGGTACTTGCGAACCGTGCCTCATGGGCAAGATGACCAAAACACCGTTCTCCGGTACTATGGAGAGAGCAACAGATTTGTTGGAGATCATACATACAGATGTATGTGGTCCGATGAATATTGAGGCTCGTGGCGGATATCGTTATTTTCTCACCTTCACAGATGATTTAAGCAGATATGGGTATATCTACTTAATGAAACATAAGTCTGAAACATTTGAAAAGTTCAAGGAATTTCAGAGTGAAGTTGAAAATCATCGTAACAAGAAAATAAAGTTTCTACGATCTGATCGTGGAGGAGAATATTTGAGTTACGAGTTTGGTGTACATTTGAAAAATTGTGGAATAGTTTCGCAACTCACGCCACCCGGAACACCTCAGCGTAATGGTGTGTCCGAACGTCGTAATCGTACTTTACTGGATATGGTGCGATCTATGATGTCTCTTACTGATTTACCGCTATCGTTTTGGGGATACGCTCTAGAGACGGCCGCATTCACGTTAAATAGGGCACCATCAAAATCCGTTGAGACGACGCCTTATGAACTGTGGTTTGGCAAGAAACCAAAGTTGTCGTTTCTGAAAGTTTGGGGCTGCGATGCTTATGTGAAAAAGCTTCAACCTGATAAGCTCGAACCCAAATCGGAGAAATGTGTCTTCATAGGATATCCAAAGGAAACTATTGGATACACCTTCTATCACAGATCCGAAGGCAAGACTTTTGTTGCTAAATTCGGAAACTTTCTAGAGAAGGAGTTTCTCTCGAAAGAAGTGAGTGGGAGGAAAGTAGAACTTGACGAGGTAACTGTACCTGCTCCCTTACTGGAAAGTAGTACATCACAGAAAACTGTTCCAGTGACACCTACACCAGTTAGTGAGGAAGCTAATGATAATGATCATGAAACTTCAGATCAAGATACTACTGAACCTCGTAGATCAACCAGAGTGAGATCCGCGCCAGAGTGGTACGGTAATCCTGTTCTGGAAGTCATGCTACTAGATCATGATGAACCTACGAACTATGAAGAAGCGATGGTGAGCCCAGATTCCGCAAAGTGGCTTGAAGCCATGAAATCTGAGATGGGATCCATGTATGAGAACAAAGTATGGACTTTGGTTGACTTGCCCAATGATCGGCAAGCAATTGAGAATAAATGGATCTTCAAGAAGAAGACTGACGCTGACGGTAATATTACTGTCTACAAAGCTCGACTTGTCGCGAAAGGTTTTCGGCAAGTTCAAGGGATTGACTATGATGAGACCTTCTCACCCGTAGCGATGCTTAAGTCCGTCCGAATCATGTTAGCAATTGCCGCATTTTATGATTATGAAATTTGGCAAATGGATGTCAAAACTGCATTCCTGAATGGATTTCTGGAAGAAGAGTTGTATATGATGCAACCAGAAGGTTTTGTCGATCCAAAGGAGCTAACAAAGTGTGCAAGCTCCAGCGATCCATTTATGGACTGGTGCAAGCCTCTCGGAGTTGGAATAAACGCTTTGATAGTGTGATCAAAGCATTTGGTTTTATACAGACTTTCGGAGAAGCCTGTATTTACAAGAAAGTGAGTGGGAGCTCTGTAGCATTTCTGATATTATATGTGGATGACATATTACTAATTGGAAATGATATAGAATTTCTGGATAGCATAAAGGGATACTTGAATAAGAGTTTTTCAATGAAAGACCTCGGTGAAGCTGCTTACATATTAGGCATAAAGATCTATAGAGATAGATCAAAACGCTTAATTGGACTTTCACAAACAACATACCTTGACAAAATTTTGAAGAAGTTCAAAATGGATCAAGCAAAGAAAGGATTCTTGCCTGTGTTACAAGGTGTGAAATTGAGTAAGACTCAATGCCCGACCACTGCAGAAGATAGAGAGAATATGAAAGATGTTCCCTATGCATCAGCCATAGGATCTATCATGTATGCAATGCTGTGTACCAGACCCGATGTGTGCCTTGCTATAAGTCTAGCAGGGAGGTACCAAAGTAATCCAGGAGTGGATCACTGGACAGCGGTCAAGAACATCCTGAAATACCTGAAAAGGACTAAGGATATGTTTCTCGTATATGGAGGTGACAAAGAGCTCGTCGTAAATGGTTACGTTGATGCAAGCTTTGACACTGATCCGGACGATTCTAAATCGCAAACCGGATACGTGTTTACATTAAACGGTGGAGCTGTCAGTTGGTGCAGTTCTAAACAAAGCGTCGTAGCAGGATCTACATGTGAAGCGGAGTACATAGCTGCTTCGGAAGCAGCGAACGAAGGAGTCTGGATGAAGGAGTTCATATCCGATCTAGGTGTCATACCTAGTGCATCGGGTCCAATGAAAATCTTTTGTGACAATACTGGTGCAATTGCCTTGGCAAAGGAATCCAGATTTCACAAGAGAACCAAGCACATCAAGAGACGCTTCAATTCCATCCGGGATCTAGTCCAGGTGGGAGACATAGAGATTTGCAAGATACATACGGATCTGAATGTTGCAGACCCATTGACTAAGCCTCTTCCACGAGCAAAACATGATCAGCACCAAGGCTCCATGGGTGTTAGAATCATTACGGTGTAATCTAGATTATTGACTCTAGTGCAAGTGGGAGACTGAAGGAAATATGCCCTAGAGGCAATAATAAAGTTATTATTTATTTCCTTATAATCATGATAAAGGTTTATTATTCATGCTAGAATTGTATTAACCGGAAACATAATACATGTGTGAATACATAGACAAACAAAGTGTCACTAGTATGCCTCTACTTGACTAGCTCGTTAATCAAAGATGGTTATGTTTCCTAACCATGAACAATGAGTTGTTATTTGATTAACGGGGTCACATCATTAAGAGAATGATCTGATTGACATGACCCATTCCATTAGCTTAGCACCCGATCGTTTAGTATGTTGCTATTGCTTTCTTCATGACTTATACATGTTCCTATAACTATGAGATTATGCAACTCCCGTTTACCGGAGGAACACTTTGGGTACTACCAAACGTCACAACGTAACTGGGTGATTATAAAGGAGTACTACAGGTGTCTCCAAAGGTACATGTTGGGTTGGCGTATTTCGAGATTAGGTTTTGTCACTCCGATTGTCGGAGAGGTATCTCTGGGCCCTCTCGGTAATGCACATCACATAAGCCTTGCAAGCATTGCAACTAATGAGTTAGTTGCGGGATGATGTATTATAGAACGAGTAAAGAGACTTGCCGGTAACGAGATTGAACTAGGTATTGGATACCGACGATCGAATCTCGGACAAGTAACATACCGATGACAAAGGGAACAACGTATGTTGTTATGCGGTCTGACCGATAAAGATCTTCGTAGAATATGTAGGAGCCAATATGGGCATCCAGGTCCCGCTATTGGTTATTGACCGGAGACATGTCTCGGTCATGTCTACATTGTTCTCGAACCCGTAGGGTCCGCACGCTTAAGGTTACGATGACAGTTATATTATGAGTTTATGCATTTGATGTACCGAAGGTTGTTCGGAGTCCCGGATGTGATCACGGACATGACGAGGAGTCTCGAAATGGTCGAGACATAAAGATTGATATATTGGAAGCCTATGTTTGGATATCGGAAGTGTTCCGGGTGAAATCGGGATTTTACCGGAGTACCGGGAGGTTACCGGAACCCCCCGGGAGCTATATGGGCCTTAGTGGGCTTTAGTGGAAAGGAGAAAGGGGCAGCCCAAGGTGGCTGTGCGCCTCCCCCCTTCCCCTAGTCCTATTAGGACTAGGAGAGGTGGCCGGCCCCCTCTCTCTCTTTCCCCCCTCAAGGAATCCTATTCCAACTAGGATTGGGGGGGGGGGAATCCTACTCCCAGAGGGAGTAGGACTCTCCTGGCGCGCCTCCTGTGGCCGGCCAGCCTCCCCCCATCTAGTCCTTTATATACTAAGGTAGAGGCACCCTAGAACACACAAGTTGATCCACATGATCTATTCCTTAGCCGTGTGCGGTGCCCCCAGCCACCATATTCCTCGATAATACTGTAGCGGAGTTTAGGCGAAGCCCTGCTGCTGTAGTGCATCAAGATCGTCACCACGCCGTCGTGCTGACGGAACTCTTCCCCGACACTTTGCTGGATCGGAGTCCGGGGATCGTCATCGAGCTGAACGTGTGCTCGAACTCGGAGGTGCCGTAGTTTCCGTGCTTGATCGGTCGGATCGGGAAGACGTACGACTACTTCCTCTACGTTGCGTCAACGCTTCCGCAGTCGGTCTGCGTGGGTACGTAAACAACACTCTCCCCTCTTGTTGCTATGCATCACCATGATCTTGCGTGTGCGTAGGAATTTTTTTGAAATTACTACGAAACCCAACAGCTAGGTCTGCTCACCGGCCGCGTACGCAACGTGCAGGTGTGCATTGGGCGATGGGCCCAGACCCCTGCGCGCTTAGGATTTAGACCGACGTGTTGACCCCTCTGTTGTGCCTAGGTGGGGCTGCGACATGTTGATCTTCCGAGGCCGGGCATGACCCAGGAAAGTGTGTCCGACCAAAGGGGATCGAGCGTGTTGGTAAATGTGGTGCACCCCTGCAGGGAAGTTTATCTATTCGAATAGCCGTGTCCCTCGGTAAAAGGATGACCCGAAGTTGTACCTTGACCTTATGACAACTAGAACCAGATACTTAATAAAATACACCCTTCCAAATACCAGATACAACCCGGTGATCGCTCTCTCACAAAGCGACGAGGAGAGGATCGTCGGGTAGGATTATGCTATGCGATGATACTTGGTGAACTTACCATCTATTCTCTTCTACTGCTGCAAGATGGAGGCTGCCAGAAGCGTAGTCTTCGATAGGACTAGCTATCCCCCGCTTATTCTGGCAATCTGCAGTTCAGCCCACATATACTACCCCTTTCATTGATACCAATGCATATGTAGTGTAACTCCTTGCTTGCGAGTACTTTGAACGAGTACTCATGGTTGCTTTGCTCCCCCTTTTCTCCTTTCTATACCCGGTTGTTGCGACCAGACGTTGGAGCCCAGGAGCCAGACGCCACCGTCGACGACGACTCCTACTACTGTAGAGGTGCCTACTACTACGTGTAGGCCGCTGACGATGACCAGGAGTAGTTTAGGAGGATCCCAGGCAGGAGTCCTGCGCCTCTTTCGATATGTATCCCATTTTGTGCTAGCCTTCTTAAAGCAAACTTGTTTACTTATGCCTGTACTCGGATATTGTTACTTCCGCTGACTCGTCTATGATCGAGCTCTTGTATTCGAGCCCTCAAGGCCCCTGGCTTGTAATATGATGCTCGTATGACTTATTTTATTTGTAGAGTTGTGTTGTGATATCTTCCCATGAGTCCCTAATCTTGATCATACACGTTTGCGTGTATGATTAGTGTACGATTGAATCAGGGGCGTCACAATGAGTTTAGAACCTCGAATGCCGAGGCGCATAATCTCGCAAAGCACACACTTTTATTAGAGGTTGGCCGTCATATTTGGTTAGGTCGACCCGATACACTTTTATTGGTCCTTCTAACGTTGTGACTTCATAATAAAGCTTGCGAGTCTTTCTATAAAAAATCTAAGTGCGCAATAGGAAGAATTGGTGTATCTGTATTTCTCGCCCACACTAATTTTCACGATATCCCCACCTTTCGTGCTCGGTTGTGGCTCACCTTAGTGGGTCAGCCCGGTAGAGCAGTTTTGAGAAGGTTCTACTAACCTGACCTGTTTGCTTTTTTAGAATCTTCTTTGTGTTTTCTTTGTGTGTGCTTTTATCGCTTTTCTTCATTTTTCTTTGGTCTTGGGTTTTTTCCTTTTGTTTTTATTTTTCTATTTATTTTCAAATACATGTTGACTTCAGTTATACATGTGTAAGCTTTTTTTTGATATACACATTAAACATTTCTTAAATACATAATTAATATTTTTCCAATACACATTAAACATTTTCTTTGAATTTCGGGTTTGGTTGGTGTCGGCACACGACGTCGGACCCTACCCCCTCCTATCCTCTCCCACCGCTGCTGCGTACTAGCACACCTTCACGACCAGCTGCCTCAATGGGCAAGAGGTTTGAAGCTTCCAACTGGTAGGCAACACATAGTTCTAGGGCCAGTTGGCGTCGCCACCTATAGGCTTTGGGGTCATCCTTCTCCATGGTTCCGTAGGAAGTCAAGGTGGAGCCTATCTCCTCATGCGAGGAGTAGAAGCCGCCCCTCCTAATAGAGGCGGTTTTGACAGACGAGGAGTTCGCGCGGCAGATGGAGATCGTGATGAGTGGTCTCGATCGACCGCAGTTCGGTGTCACTACCCCTCCAAGCAACTGCGAAGTCCAAATCGGACCCCACATGAAGGAGGAGTCGCCCTCTCTGTCGCACGACCGCGGCATCCAAACCGGATGCCGCATAAAGGAGGAGCCACCCTTCCGACGCGTTGCCAGTCCTTCTTTGTCGTCAAGGAGGAGCCCGCGTCCTCACCCTGTCACCAACCATGCCTTCACTACTGCCTCAAAGGTGCCAAAGTTGACTCTAGGCGGTGTGCTGAGAGTGGCATGATACGACATTGCTACCTCTTGAGCACTGCGTTGGTTTTCCCCGAAGAGGAAGGGATGATGCAACAAAGTAGCGTAAATATTTTCCTCAGTTTTTGAGAACCAAGGTATCAATCCAGTAGGAGGCTACGCGCGTGTAACGCCCCAGATACGACTTTCCAAATTTGTATCCAACTCTTGCCGTTTCTGGTGTTAAGTTATATTTATTTCTCGGGTTCGGGTTTTTGTCTCCGTGTGTTGTTTTCGTTTTCATGCATCTCATATCATGTCATCATGTGCATTGCATTCGCATACGTGTTCTTCTCATGCATTCGAGCATTTTCCCCGTTGTCCGTTTTGCATTCCGGCGCTTCGTTCTCCTTCGGTGGTCATTTCTAGCTTTCTTTCGTGTGTGGGGATTAAACATTTCCAGATTGGACCGAGACTTGCCATGCGGCCTTGGTTTACTACCGGTAGACCGCCTGTCAAGTTTCGTACCATTTGGACTTCGTTTGATACTCCAACGGTTAACCGAGGGACCGAAAAGGCCTCGTGTGTGTTGCAGCCCAACATCCCTCCAATTTGGCCCAAAACCCACCAAACTCTGCTCTATGTCCTAGAGCGTTCGATCACGATCGCGTGGCCGAAAACTGCACCTCATTTGGAGTCTCCTAGCTCCTTCTATGCCTATATATACACCCCTCCGTTTTCGAATCTCTCCCTCTCCCCGAAACCCTAAAAAAAAATCATCCCCGCCAGATCCGCGCCGACGGACGTGTCCGCCCCCGGCCGGACGCGTCCGCCGCCGCCCGCCTCCGCCATCCATGACGCGACACGTGGCGCCTCCGTGCCCACTTCGTCGGCCGCCGCCGCCGGCCGCGAGAGCCCGGGGCCGGCCCTCTTCTTCCCTGACCGGGCCCGAGTCCCCGCCACCGCGCGCCCTCTTCTTCCCCGAGCCCGCCGAGTCCCCGCCGCCGTGCCAACTCCGGCAGCCGCGCCGCCCCGCCTCGGCTTCCGCGGCTCCTCCACCGGCCGCCACCGTCCCTCGGTGTCCGCGCCACCGACCCGCCGTCCCTCGGCGTCCGCGCCACCGACCACGCCGCCCTCGCCACTCCGGCCACCCGGCCTCCTCCTCCCGCCTCGAGCTCCGGCGAGGTTCAAGCCCAACTCCGGTGAACCTCGGCGTCCGTGCCCCGGCGAGCCCCGATCCAGATCTGAACGTGAACAGTAAACCCTAGGGGGTTGACTTTCTCCCTCTCCTTCCAGATTTTTACGCATACTTTGACTGCCCGTAACTTTGCATCCGTAGCTCCGATTTGGCCATATAATATATCAAAATGTTCGCGTCGATGAGTACATCATTTCGTTCCATTGTGACATTTTCATTTGAGTTCATATTGGTGCCGAAAATGCTATTAGAAGGAGGCTTCGTGAGTTAATTGTCAGATCTGCTAGTTCATCTTAGACTTTTGTCATTTTTGCCATGATTAATGTGTGCATGCTATGTCTGTGAGTCCTTCATATGTTTTGTTAAGGATTTTGTCTTCTTTCCAGAGGTGCAACCCATGCATTTTTAGGATGTGTGTGGTGACTTGTGCAAGCTTGCAAAGTGAGGCACCCGGTAAATCTGTTTTCAGGGACTTAGTTGTTTTCACTAAGTCTGGGATATTTTAGTTCATGATGCCATATGTTCAGCTTGTTTCCTAATGATCCGTGCCTCTTTTGAGGATGATCAGTAAGGAACTTTTGTTATTCATGTTACGCTCTATCCATCCATGTCTTTGTTTGCAATTATGGAGCACCATAGCTTGAGTCAATCGAGCTCTACTTTTGCTTCGTGGTGAATCTGGGCAGATCGTCAACTCGTTTGCGATTTTGCCGGCGTTGTTGTAGTTGATCCGTGTATGCTATGCCATTGTTCTTGCCATGTTTAGCTTGTATTTTGTGCCTTCTTAATGGCTGTATGCTTGCCTTGCCATGACTTGCACCGTGGTGAGTGCATCGAGCTCGTTTACATGCCTTCGTGAGTTATATTTCAGTATGTCTCAGTTTTCACTAAGTCTGAAAACTGATTGTGTTTTATGCTATGTTCGTGTGCCCGTTAATATATTTTGTGATTCCTTTTGGCCCCAGGTCACTTTGGGTCTTTTGTTAAGCTTGTTGAGTAGCTCCATGCCATGTTCTTACTTGTCATGTTCAGGCCATGTATCATGTTGTTTTGCTGCTCCGAAGAGAGCATCGTGATCTGAAATTTCAGACAAGTGTTAATTTCACTAAGTCTGGAATCTGTTTTGCATTTGCGTTTTTGTCATGCTTGTTTGAACCTCTTAATGGATGAATTGGCCGTGGCTCAGTGCTAGTCTTTTGTTAAGCATCTTGTGGGCATCCCTGCCATGTATTGTGTTGTCATGTTTGGTGGCTGTAGCATGTTCATTTCGTTGCATCTAGATGCCTACTTGCTGTAAAACGCAGACCGGTGTCATATCTTATAACGCTTGCCATTTCCAAACCGTAACTCCGATTCCAATGATATTTATATCGTTTTCAAGCGATTTCATCCCCTCTATCCAGTGGCACCCTTGGAATTCCAAGTTGAGGCCAGGTTCATGCATTTCCTGTTATATCTTGCATTTTGCATCCCGCATCGCATCCCGCATAGCATATCATCATTGCATCATATTGCTTGGTCTTGCACGTGGTTGATTGTATCCTTGTTGCTTGTTTGTCTTGTTGGGTAGAGCCGGGAGACGAGTTCGCTACCGAGGAGCCCGTTGAGTTTGCTTGTGAGGATCCAGTCAACTCTGACAACTGTGCAGGCAAGATGATCATACCCTCGAAATCACTACTATCTTTGCTATGCTAGTTTGCTCGCTCTTGCTTTGCCAATGCTACGATGCCTACCTTTTGCTTGTCAGCCTCCTAATTGCCATGTCAAACCTCTAACCAACCATGTCCTAGCAAACCGTTGATTGGCTATGTTACCGCTTTGCTCAGCCCCTCTTATAGCATTGCTAGTTGCAGGTGAAGATTGGAGGCCGTTCCTTGTTGGAACATTTATTTACTTGTTGGGATATCATTATATTGCTATGTTATCTTAATGCATCTATATACTTGGTAAAGGGTGGAAGGCTCGGCCTCTCGCCTAGTGTTTTGTTCCACTCTTGCCGCCCTAGTTTCCGTCATATCGGTGTTATGTTCCCGGATTTTGCGTTCCTTACGCGGTTGGGTTATAATGGGAACCCCTTGATATTTCGCCTTGATTAAAGCTTTTCCAGCAATGCCCAACCTTGGTTTTACCATTTGCCACCTAGCCTTTTTTTCCCTTGGGTTCTGCAGACTCAAGGGTCATCTTATTTTAACCCCCCCGGGCCAGTGCTCCTCTGAGTGTTGGTCCCACTGAGCGATGTCCGAGGCTACCAGGGGCAACTCTGGGCTGGCTTACCCGACGTCTGGCTCATCTGAGTGTGCCCTGAGAAAGAGATATGTGCAGCTCCTATCGGGATTTGTCGGCACATTCGGGCGGTGTTGCTGGTCTTGTTTTAACATATCGAATTGTCTTGTTGTACCGGGTTACCGAGTCTGATCGGTGTGTCTCGGGTGGAGGTCTATTCCTTCGTTGACCGTGAGAGCTTGTCATGGGCTAAGTTGGGACTCCCCTACAGGGATTGAACTTTCGAAAGCCGTGCCCGCGGTTATGTGCAGATGGGAATTTGTTAATGTTCGGTTGTAGATAACTTAAACCTTAATTAATTAAAATGAATCAACTGAGTGTGTTGCCGTGATGGCCTCTTCTCGGCGGAGTCCGGGAAGCGGACACGGTGTTGGAGTTATGCTTGCGCAGGTTGTCCTACTAGATTTTCGCTCGCGCCTTGCCTCCTCTTCTCGCTCTCTTTTGCGCATAAGTTAGCCACCACATATGCTAGTCGCTTGCTGCAGCTCCACATATTTTTGCCTCATCCATTCCTATAAGCTTAAATAGTCTTGATCGCGAGGGTGCGAGATTGCTGAGTCCCTGTGGCTCACAGACACTATAATTCCAGATGCAGGTCCAGGTGATTCCGCTCTAGGTGACGATTACGAGCTCAAGTGGGAGTTCGACGAGGACTCTCAGCGTTATTATGTTTCCTTTCCCGATGATCAGTAGTGGTGCCTAGTTGGGGTTTGATTCAGGGCCTTGTCGCATGTTGGGTTCTTTTCTATTTTGGCGCCGTAGTCGGGCCATGAGTGTTTGTTTGATGGATGTTATTTGTGTACTCTGATGTGAAGTGGCGAGTGTAAGCCAACTATGTTATCTCCCCCTTTTATTATGTATTACATGGGATGTTGTAATGATTGCCTGACTTGCGACATTGCTTTCAATGCGGTTATGTCTCTAAGTCGTGCCTCGACACGTGGGAGCTATAGCCGCATCGAGGGCGTTACAAGTTGGTAATCAGAGCCTTCCCCGACCTTAGGAGCCCCATTGCTTGATCGTCTTAGCAGCCGAGTTGTGTCTAGAAAAATGTTTTGAGTCCGTAGGAATTATATATCGGAGAGTTTAAGAATTCTTTTTACTTCCCAGTCTCCTCATCGCTCTGGTAAGGCATCCTGACGTAGAGTTTTGACTCTTCTCTTCTCAAATTTCACTAAAAAAATTTTAGGATCACGCGAGTATCTTGGATTTGTTCTGATGGCTTATGATGAGAATACTGTCTTGGTGCTTCCTGTCAGGGGTTTAGTGGAAGTGTCCCGGGGAGTTGAGCTCTGAGGTGTTGTCATCATAATTTTATCGTTGCAATTCTGGAATACTTGAGATATGTTCGCCGACATCGAAAATCTCTTTTATGCAGTTCATTGGTGAGATAACCTCGACGCCACCCAGTACTGGGGCGGGAGTTCGGGAGTATCGCCATAACTTGTATAACGGATGCTTTTCGAAGGTTGAGGTAGATGGTTTCCGAAGTTTTCTTGGTTATGTGTTGAAGGATGGATACAGCTGGATGTAGGATTTGCTAGTTTGGGTGAGATATTATGCTTCCCCTGTATCCCCAACACCTGATTGCATAACCGGAAAGGTTCGAGAGTTTCATAGGTGGGAATTCTAGTAGCTCTAGTTCTTCTTCCACGGATATTGGTTTGAGATTGGGATTTCTTACCGATTATTCGTTCTTGATCCGTACCTTGTTGATTTATTTCTCTATCTTAATTCTACGTGGCTTCTCAATTTATGGATATGTGACCATTTGAAGAGGAATGCATTCGTTCAATTTGTTCGGATGTGAAGACTATATGTTGCAATTTTCATTCCGTTGGATTCAGCTTCAATATTTATCTGTCATGTGCTAATGGTGGTCAACCTCTTCAGGATGGCTCCTCCAACGCGCATGACTCCGAATCCTGATCCGCCACCATCTCCACCTCCTCCAGAGGCATGGCAAGCTGTGATGGCCGCAACCAATGCAAACACTCAACTGATCATGCAAATTCTCCAAGAGCGCAATCAAGGCAGTCAAGGGAATCAAGGCAGCAGTCAGAGTCACTTTGCTACACTCAACCAGTTCCTTGCTAACGGGCCAAAGACTTTCAGCAATTGTGTTGAGGCAACCGATGCTGACGATTGGCTTGTGGATCTGTGTAAGCATTTCGAGTGCAGCAACGTCAGGCCTGAGGACTTTGTGAAGTTCGCTTCCTTCCAACTCAAAGATCAAGCTGCAGAATGGTTCCAGCAGTACAAGGATTCCAGAGGTGGACGTGTTATCACTTGGGATGATTTCCGTCAAGATTTCCGAGCTCATCACATTCCGCAGAGCGTGGTTGAAAGCAAGCGTGAGGAATTCTGCAATCTGAAGCAAGATTCTTTGTCTGTCTATGACTACAACAAATTGTTCCAGAAGCTTGCCCGCTTTGCCAAGCAGGACGTCCCCGATGAGAAGAGCATGATATATCAGTTCAGGGGTGGTCTCAGAGAAGATATTCAGCTCGCTCTTGTTCTCTTCGAGCCCTTGAGATACGATGAGTTCTACAACATGGCACTGAAGCAAGAGGCTGCTCAGTTGAGGTGTGATGCTTCCAGGAAGCGAGTCAGAGATGTTACTCCTTCTTCCTCTACTCAAGTGGCCAAGCAGCAGAAGTTCTGGCTTCCTCCTCCTCCGTTCCGTCAGCCGTATCAGCAGAAGAGCAAAGGTGGCAGTGGTTCTTTCCACCCACCCAACCCAGGCTTTCAGAACAAGACTTCGTCTCAAGCTCCAAGATCGAGTGCTCCGTATCACCGTCCGCTTTCAGAGGTCACGTGCAACAAGTGCCAACAGAAGGGTCACTATGCCAACAAGTGTTTCAACCAGAGGCGTCTTCCTCCTCCTCCTCCTGTGAGAGCGGCAAGTACAGCTGTGGTCAAGCATAACCCCAAGTCCGCCAAGGTCAATTTGATGAATGCAGCTCAGGCAGAGGACTCGTCAGATGTGATCATGGGTAACCTTCCTGTTAATGATATTCCTGCTAAAGTTCTTTTTGACACGGGTGCATCGCATTGTTTCATCTCGAGGCCATTTGTTTCTAAGCATGAGTTGCCTTTGCAAGATTTGACTAGACAGTTATCTGTGGTTTCTCCGGGTAAATTTATGAATGCAAGCGCGTTTGCCCCAGATGTTTCTATCACATTGGGGGATTACAAATTTCTCTCTTCTCCGGTGGTTCTTGGCAACTCGGATATTGATCTTATTCTCAGGATGGATTGGCTTTCTAAGCACAAGGCTCAGCTTGATTGTGCTGCCAGGCAGATTCAATTGACTCATTCGTCTGAGGATATAATTGTCTTGGCGCTCGGGATAATACTATTCGTCTGTTTTCTCTCAATGAGAAGGGTGAATTGGATGCTATCTCTCAAATTCTAGTCGTTTGCGAATATCAAGACGTCTTTCCAGAAGAGCTCCCAGGAATGCCTCCGCACCGGCCAGTTGAATTCGTTATTGATCTTGAGCCCGGCACGGAACCTGTGTGCAAACGTCCTTACAAGCTCGGACCTGAAGAGTTGAAGGAGCTGAAGAAGCAACTCGATGAGCAAGAAAGAATGGGTCTCATCCGGCCTAGTACTTCTCCGTGGGGTTGTGGTGTTCTTTTTGTGAAGAAGAAGGATGGAACGGACTGACTTTGTGTTGATTACCGTCCAGTGAACAAGAAGACCATCAAGAACAAATACCCACTTCCCAACATCAATGAGCTGTTCGAACAACTCAAAGGTGCCCAAGTATTCTCCAAGCTTGATCTCCGTATGGGTTATCACCAGATTCGCATTCGTGAAGAAGATATTCCCAAGACAGCATTCAGAACAAGCTTTGGTTCATATGAATACACTGTCATGTCTTTTGGCCTCGCCAACGCTCCTCCGACGTTCTCTCGCATGATGAACTTCATCTTCAACGCCTACACCAATGACTTCGTTTTGGTCTATCTCGATGACATTCTGGTTTTCTCGAAGAACAAGGAAGATCATGCCAAGCACTTGCGTTTGGTTCTCGATAAGCTCAGGGAACATCAGTTCTACGCCAAGTTCTCCAAGTGTGAATTTTGGCTCGATGAGGTTCTTTATCTTGGTCATATCATCTCTGCCAAGGGCATTTCCGTGAATCCCGAGAAGGTATCCGCAATTGTGAATTGGGAACCTCCTCAGAACGTGAAGCAACTCCGCAGTTTTCTCGGTCTCGCAAGCTATTGCCGAAGATTCGTTGAAAACTTTTCCAAGATCGCGAAGCCTCTCTCAAATCTTCTTCAGAAGCACGTCAAGTACGTTTGGTCTCCGGAGTGTGATATTGCTTTCAACACTTTGAAAGAGAAGTTGATCACTGCTCCAGTTCTGACTCCGCCTGATGAATCCAAGCCGTACGAGGTCTTTTGTGATGCCTCTCTCCAAGGTCTTGGCGCAGTTTTGATGCAAGAGAAGAAAGTTGTTGCTTATACATCTCGCCAGTTGAAGCCTAATGAGAAGAACTACCCCACTCATGATCTCGAGTTGGCGGCAGTTGTGCATGCTCTGTTGACTTGGAGACATCTTCTATTGGGAAGAAAAGTGGACATTTTCACTGATCACAAGAGTCTCAAGTACATCTTCACTCAGCCTAATCTCAACCTAAGGCAAACTCGATGGGTCGAAATGATTCAAGAGTATAATCCGAGTATTGAGTATACTCCAGGCAAGGCCAATGTGATTGCTGACGCTTTGAGCAGAAAGGCCTACTGCAACAGTCTGATTCTCAAGCCTTATCAACCCGAGCTTTGTGAAGCTTTCCGCAAACTTAATCTGCAAGTTGTTCCTCAAGGTTTCCTCGCCAACCTTCAAGTCTCTCCTACCTTAGAAGACCAGATTCGCCAAGCCCAGCTTCTTGATGCTATGGTGAAAAAGGTGAAGATTGGGATTGCCAAGAGTCAGTCCAAGTACAAGTGCTACCGCCTTGATGACAAGGACACTCTCTTCTTCGAGGATCGTATTGTTGTGCCCAAAGGTGAACTTCGTAAAGTGATCATGAACGAGGCTCACAATTCTCTCCTCTCCATCCACCCTGGGAGCACGAAGATGTATCAGGACCTCAAGCAAGCTTATTGGTGGACTCGAATGAAGCGCGAGATCGCTCAATTCGTGAATGAATGTGATGTCTGCAGAAGAGTGAAGGCAGAACACCAAAGGCCAGCTGGTCTCCTCCAACCTCTTGCCATTCCAGAATGGAAGTTTGACCACATTGAAATGGACTTCGTGACTGGGTTTCCAAAGTCCAAGCGTGGCAATGATGCTATATTTGTTGTCATCGACAAGCTCACCAAAGTGGCTCACTTTCTGCCTATCAAAGAGTCGATCACTGCAGCTCAATTGGCGGAACTCTATACCTCTCGCATTGTCTCTCTGCACGGTATTCCTCAAGTGATCTCTTCAGACCGTGGCAGCATCTTTACCTCGAAGTTTTGGGATTCTTTTCAGAAGGCCATGGGCACCAACATCCGCTTCAGCACTGCTTTCCATCCTCAAACAAGCGGTCAAGTCGAGCGTGTCAACCAGATTCTTGAAGATATGCTCAGGGCTTGTGTGATCTCCTTCGGCATGAAGTGGGAGGATTGTCTTCCTTATGCTGAATTCTCATACAACAACAGTTTTCAAGCAAGTTCGGGCAAGGCCCCTTTGAAATTCTGTATGGCAGGAAGTGCCGTACCCCTCTCAACTGGTCTGAAACCGGTGAACGTCAGCTGCTGGGTAATGACTTAATCACAGAAGCAGAAGAAATGTGCAAAGTCATTCGTGATAACCTCAAAGCAGCCCAATCCCGCCAGAAGAGCTACTATGATAGTAAGCACCGTGATTTGGCTTTCGAGATCGGAGATCATGTTTACCTCCGTGTCTCTCCTATGAAAGGTACTCGTCGCTTCGGTATCAAAGGGAAGCTTGCCCCTAGATACGTGGGACCTTTCAAGATTGTCAGCAAGAGAGGCGACCTCGCCTATCAACTCGAGCTTCCTTCAAACTTTGCAAATGTTCATGATGTGTTCCACGTCTCTCAGCTTCGAAAGTGCTTCAAGACTCCTGACCGCACCGTCAACTTCGAGGACATTGAGCTCCAAGAAGATCTCTCCTATCGTGAGCACCCAGTTGCTATTCTTGAAGAGACTGAACGCAAGACTCGCAACAAGTCAATCAAATTTCTCAAAGTCAAGTGGTCACACCATTCCGACCGTGAAGCTACCTGGGAACGCGAGGATCACCTCCGTTCTGAGTACCCGGAGTTCTTTCAGTCCTAGATCTCGGGACGAGATCTTTTCGTAGTGGTGGAGTGTTGTAACGCCCCAGATACGACTTTCCCAATTTGTACTCCAACTCTTGCCGTTTCCGGCGTTAAGTTATATTTATTTCTCGGGTTCGGGTCTTTGTCTCCGTGTGTTGTTTTCGTTTTCATGCATCTCATATCATGTCATCATGTGCATTGCATTTGCATACGTGTTCATCTCATGCATTCGAGCATTTTCCCCGTTGTCCGTTTTGCATTCCGGCGCTTCGTTCTCCTCCGGTGGTCATTTCTAGCTTTCTTTCGTGTGTGGGGATTAAACATTTCCGGATTGGACCGAGACTTGCCATGCGGCCTTGGTTTACTACCGGTAGACCGCCTGTCAAGTTTCGTACCATTTGGACTTCGTTTGATACTCCAACGGTTAACCGAGGGACCGAAAAGGCCTCGTGTGTGTTGCAGCCCAACACCCCTCCAATTTGGCCCAAAACCCACCAAACTCTGCTCCATGTCCTAGAGCGTTCGATCACGATCGCGTGGCCGAAAACCGCACCTCATTTGGACTCTCCTAGCTCCTACTTATGCCTATATATACACCCCTCCGTTTTCGGATCTCTCCCTCTCCCCGAACCCCAAAAAAAAAATCATCCCCGCCAGATCCGCGCCGACGGACGTGTCCGCCCCCGGCCGGACGCGTCCGCCGCCGCCCGCCTCCGCCATCCACGACGCGACACCTGGCGCCTCCGTGCCCACTTCGTCGGCCGCCGCCGCCGGCCCGCGAGAGCCTGGGGCCGGCCCTCTTCTTCCCCGACCAGGCCCGAGTCCCCGCCACCCGCGCGCCCTCTTCTTCCCCGAGCCCGGCCGAGTCCCCGCCGCCGTGCCAACTCCGGCAGCCGCGCCGCCCCGCCTCGGCTTCCGCGGCTCCGCCACCGGCCGCCACCGTCCCTCGGCGTCTGCGCCACCGACCACGCCGTCCCTCGGCGTCCGCGCCACCGACCACGCCGCCCCTCGCCACTCCGGCCACCCGGCCTCCTCCTCCCGCCTCGAGCTCCGGCGAGCTTCAAGCCCGACTCCGGTGAACCTCGGCGTCCGTGCCCCGGCGAGCCCGATCCAGATCTGAACGTGAACAGTAAACCTAGGGGTTGACTTTTCTCCCTCTCCTTCCAGATTTTTATGCATACTTTGACCGCCCGTAACTTTGCATCCGTAGCTCCGATTTGGGATATAATATATCAAAATGTTCGTCTCTACGAGTACATCATTTCGTTCCATTGCGTCATTTTCATTTGAGTTCATCTTGGTGCCCAAAATGCTGTTAGAAGGAGGCTCCGTGAGTTAATTGTCAGATCTGCTAGTTCATCTTAGACTTTTGTCATTTTTGCCATGATTAATGTGTGCATGCTATGTCTGTGAGTCCTTCATATGTTTTGTTAAGGATTTTGTCTTCTTTCCAGAGGTGCAACCCATGCATTTTTAGGATGTGTGTGGTGACTTGTGCAAGCTTGCAAAGTGAGGCACCCGGCAAATCTGTTTTCAGGGACTTAGTTGTTTTCACTAAGTCTGGGATATTTTAGTTCATGATGCCATATGTTCAGCTTGTTTCCTAATGATCCGTGCCTCTTTTGAGGATGATCAGTAAGGACTTTTGTTATTCATGTTATGCTCTATCCATCCATGTCTTTGTTTGCAATTATGGAGCACCTAGCTTGAGTCAATCGAGCTCTACTTTTGCTTCGTGGTGAATCTGGGCAGATCGTCAACTCGTTTGCGATTTTGCCGGCGTTGTTGTAGTTGATCCGTGCATGCTATGCCATTGTTCTTGCCATGTCTAGCTTGTATTTTGTGCCTTCTTAATGGATGTATGCTTGCCTTGCCATGACTTGCACCGTGGTGAGTGCATCGAGCTCGTTTACATGCCTTCGTGAGTTATATTTCAGCATGTCTCAGTTTTCACTAAGTCTGAAAACTGATTGTGTTTTAGCTATGTTCGTGTGCCCGTTAATATATTTTGTGATCCCTTTTGGCCCCAGGTCACTTTGGGTCTTTTGTTAAGCTTGTTGAGTAGATCCATGCCATGTTCTTACTTGTCATGTTCAGGTCATGTATCATGTTGTTTTGCTGCTCCGAAGAGGGCTTCGTGATCTGAAATTTCAGACAAGTGTTAATTTCACTAAGTCTGGAATCTGTTTTGCATTTGCGTTTTTGCCATGCTTGTTTGAACCTCATAATGGATGAATTGGCCGTGGCTCAGTGCTAGTCTTTTGTTAAGCATCTTGTGTGCATCCCTGCCATGTATTTTGCTGTCATGTTTGGTGGCTCTAGCATGTTCATTTCGTTGCATCTAGATGCCTACTCGCTGTAAATCGCAGACCGGTGTCATATCTTAAAACGCTTGCCATTTCCAAACCGTAACTCCGATTCCAATGATCTTTATATCGTTTTCAAGCGATTTCATCCCCTCTATCCAGTGGCACCCTTGGAATTCCAAGTTGAGGCCAGGTTCATGCATTTCCTGTCATATCTTGCATTTTGCATCCCGCATCGCATCCCGCATAGCATATCATCATTTCATCATATTGCTTGGTCTTGCACGTGGTTGATTGTATCCTTGTTGCTTGTTTGTCTTGTTTGGGTAGAGCCGGGAGACGAGTTCGCTACCGAGGAGCCCGTTGAGTTTGCTTGTGAGGATCCAGTCAACTCTGACAACTGTGCAGGCAAGATGATCATACCCTCGAAATCACTACTATCTTTGCTATGCTAGTTTGCTCGCTCTTGCTATGCCAATGCTACGATGCCTACCTTTTGCTTGTCAGCCTCCCAATTGCCATGTCAAACCTCTAACCCACCTTGTCCTAGCAAACCGTTGATTGGCTATGTTACCGCTTTGCTCAGCCCCTCTTATAGCGTTGCTAGTTGCAGGTGAAGATTGGAGGCCGTTCCTTGTTGGAACATCATTTATTTACTTGTTGGGATATCATTATATTGCTATGTTATCTTAATGCATCTATATACTTGGTAAAGGGTGGAAGGCTCGGCCTCTCGCCTAGTGTTTTGTTCCACTCTTGCCGCCCTAGTTTCCGTCATATCGGTGTTATGTTCCCGGATTTTGCGTTCCTTACGCGGTTGGGTTATAATGGGAACCCCTTGATAGTTCGCCTTGATTAAAGCTTTTCCAGCAATGCCCAACCTTGGTTTTACCATTTGCCACCTAGCCTTTTCTTTCCCTTGGGTTCTGCAGACTCAAGGGTCATCTTATTTTAACCCCCCCCCCGGGCCAGTGCTCCTCTGAGTGTTGGTCCCACTGAGCGATGTCCGAGGCTACCAGGGGCAACTCTGGGCTGGCTTACCCGACGTCTGGCTCATCTGAGTGTGCCCTGAGAAAGAGATATGTGCAGCTCCTATCGGGATTTGTCGGCACATTCGGGCGGTGTTGCTGGTCTTGTTTTAACCTGTCGAATTGTCTTGTTGTACCGGGTTACCGAGTCTGATCGGTGTGTCTCGGGTGGAGGTCTATTCCTTCGTTGACCGTGAGAGCTTGTCATGGGCTAAGTTGGGACTCCCCTGCAGGGATTGAACTTTCGAAAGCCGTGCCCGCGGTTATGGGCAGATGGGAATTTGTTAATGTCCGGTTGTAGATAACTTGAACCTTAATTAATTAAAATGAATCAACTGAGTGTGTTGCCGTGATGGCCTCTTCTCGGCGGAGTCCGGGAAGTGGACACGGTGTTGGAGTTATGCTTGCGCAGGTTGTCCTTCTAGATTCTCGCTCGCGCTTTGCCTCCTCTTCTCGCTCTCTTTTGCGTATAAGATAGCCACCACATATGCTAGTCGCTTGCTGCAGCTCCACATATATTTGCCTTATCTATTCCTATAAGCTTAAATAGTCTTGATCGCGAGGGTGCGAGATTGCTGAGTCCCTGTGGCTCACAGATACTATAACTCCAGATGCAGGTCCAGGTGATTCCGCTCCAGGTGACGAGTACGAGCTCAAGTGGGAGTTCGACGAGGACTCTCAGCGTTATTATGTTTCCTTTCCCGATGATCAGTAGTGGTGCCTAGTTGGGGTTTGATTCAGGGCCTTGTCGCATGTTGGGGTTTTTCTTCTATTTTGGCGCCGTAGTCGGGCCATGAGTGTTTGTTTGATGGATGTTATTTATGTACTCTGATGTGACGTGGCGAGTGTAAGCCAACTATGTATCTCCCCCTTTTATTATGTATTACATGGGATGTTGTAATGATTGCCTGACTTGCGACATTGCTTTCAATGCGGTTATGTCTCTAAGTCGTGCCTCGACACGTGGGAGCTATAGCCGCATCGAGGGCGTTACAAGTTGGTAATCAGAGCCTTCCCCGACCTTAGGAGCCCCATTGCTTGATCGTTTTTAGCAGCCGAGTTGTGTCTAGAAAAATGTTTTGAGTCATTTAGGAATTATATATCGGAGAGCTTAGGAATTCTTTTTACTTCCCAGTCTCCTCATCGCTCTGGTAAGGCATCCTGACGTAGAGTTTTGACTCTTCTCTTCTCAAATTTCACTAAAAAAATTTTTTAGGATCACGCGAGTATCTTGGATTTGTTCCGATGGCTTATGATGAGAACACTGTCTTGGTGCCTCCTGTCAGGGGTTTAGTGGAAGTGTCCCGGGGAGTTGAGCTCTGAGGTGTTGTCATCATAATTTTATCGTTGCAATTCTGGAATACTTGAGATATGTTCGCCGACATCGAAAATCTCTTTTATGCAGTTCGTTGGTGAGATAACCTCGACGCCACCCAGTACTGGGGCGGGAGTTCGGGAGTATCGCCATAACTTGTATAACGGATGCTTTTCGAAGGTTGAGGTAGATGGTTTCCGAAGTTTTCTTGGTTATGTGTTGAAGGATGGATACAGCTGGATGTAGGATTTGCTAGTTTGGGTGAGATATTATGCTTCCCCTGTATCCCCAACACCTGATTGCATAACCGGAAAAGTTCGGGAGTTTCATAGGTGGGAATTCTAGTAGCTCTAGTTTTTCTTCCATGGATATTGGTTTGAGATTGGGATTTCTTACCGATTATTCGTTCTTGATCCGTACCTTATTGATTTATTTCTCTACCTTAATTCTACGTGGCTTCTCAATTTATGGATATGTGACCATTTGAAGAGGAATGCATTCGTTCATTTTGTTCGGATGTGAAGACTATATGTTGCAATTTTCATTCCATTGGATTCAGCTTCAATATTTATCTGTCAATGTGCTAATGGTGGTCAACCTCTTCAGGATGGCTCCTCCAACGCGCACGACTCCGAATCAAGATCCGCCACCACCTCCACCTCCTCCAGAGGCATGGCAAGCTGTGATGGCCGCAACCAATGCAAACACTCAGCTGATCATGCAAATTCTCCAAGAGCGCAATCAAGGCAGTCAAGGGAATCAAGGCAGCAATCAGAGTCACTTTGCTACACTCAACTAGTTCCTTGCTAATGGGCCAAAGACTTTCAGCAATTGTGTTGAGGCAGCCGATGCTGACGATTGGCTTGTGGATCTGTGTAAGCATTTCGAGTGCAGCAACGTCAGGCCTGAGGACTTTGTCAAGTTCGCTTCCTTCCAACTCAAAGATCAAGCTGCAGAATGGTTCCAGCAGTACAAGGATTCCAGAGGTGGACGTGTTATCACTTGGGATGAGTTCCGTCGAGATTTCCGAGCTCATCACATTCCGCAGAGCGTGGTTGAAAGCAAGCGTGAGGAATTCCGCAATCTGAAGCAAGGCTCTTTGTCTGTCTATGACTACAACAAATTGTTCCAGAAGCTTGCCCGCTTTGCCAAGCAGGACGTGCCTGATGAGAAGAGCATGATATATCAGTTCAGGGGTGGTCTCAGAGAAGATATTCAGCTCGCTCTTGTTCTCTTCGAGCCCTTGAGATACGATGAGTTCTACAACATGGCACTGAAGCAAGAGGCTGCTCAGTTGAGGTGTGATGCTTCCAGGAAGCGAGTCAGAGATGTTACTCCTTCTTCCTCTACTCAAGTGGCCAAGCAGCAGAAGTTTTGGCTTCCTCCTCCTCCGTTCCGTCAGCCGTATCAGCAGAAGAGCAAAGGTGGCAGTGGTTCTTCCCACCCACCCAACCCAGGCTTTCAGAACAAGACTTCGTCTCAAGCTCCAAGATCGAGTGCTCCGTATCACCGTCCGCTTTCAGAGGTCACGTGCAACAAGTGCCAACAGAAGGGTCACTATGCCAACAAGTGTTTCAACCAGAGGCGTCTTCCTCCTCCTCCTCCTGTGAGATCGGCAAGTACAGCTGTGGTCAAGCATAACCCCAAGTCCGCCAAGGTCAATTTGATGAATGCAGCTCAGGCAGAGGACTCATCAGATGTGATCATGGGTAACCTTCCTGTTAATGATATTCCTGCTAAAGTTCTTTTTGACACGGGTGCATCGCATTGTTTCATCTCGAGGCCATTTGTTTCTAAGCATGAGTTGCCTTTGCAAGATTTGCCTAGACAGTTATCTGTGGTTTCTCCGGGTAAATTTATGAATGCAAACGCGTTTGCCCCAGATGTTTCTATCACATTGGGCGATTACAAATTTCTCTCTTCTCCGGTGGTTCTTGGTAACTCAGATATTGATCTTATTCTCGGAATGGATTGGCTTTCTAAGCACAAGGCTCAGCTTGATTGTGCAGCCAGGCAGATTCAATTGACTCATTCGTCTGAGGATGTAATTGTCTTTGCCGCTCGGGATAATACTATCCGTCTGTTTTCTCTCAATGAGAAGGGTGAATTGGATGCCATCTCTCAAATTCCAGTCGTTTGCGAATATCAAGACGTCTTTCCAGAAGAGCTCCCAGGAATGCCTCCGCACCGGCCAGTGGAATTCGTTATTGAACTTGAGCCTGGCACGGAACCTGTATGCAAACGTCCTTACAAGCTCGGACCTGAAGAGTTGAAGGAGCTGAAGAAGCAACTCGATGAGCAAGAAAGAATGGGTCTCATCCGGCCTAGTACTTCTCCGTGGGGTTGTGGTGTTCTTTTTGTGAAGAAGAAGGATGGAACGGACCGACTTTGTGTTGATTACCGTCCAGTGAACAAGAAGACCATCAAGAACAAATACCCACTTCCCAACATCAATGAGCTGTTCGAACAACTCAAAGGTGCCCAAGTATTCTCCAAGCTTGATCTCCGTATGGGTTATCACCAGATTCGCATTCGTGAAGAAGATATTCCCAAGACAGCATTCAGAACAAGCTTTGGTTCATATGAATACACTGTCATGTCTTTTGGCCTCGCCAACGCTCCTCCGACGTTCTCTCGCATGATGAACTTCATCTTCAACGCCTACACCAATGACTTCGTTTTGGTCTATCTCGATGACATTCTGGTTTTCTCCAAGAACAAGGAAGATCATGCCAAGCACTTGCGTTTGGTTCTTGATAAGCTCAGGGAACATCAGTTCTACGCCAAGTTCTCCAAGTGTGAATTTTGGCTCGATGAGGTTCTTTATCTTGGTCATATCATCTCTGCCAAGGGCATTTCCGTGAATCCCGAGAAGGTATCCGCAATTGTGAATTGGGAACCTCCTCAGAATGTGAAGCAACTCCGCAGTTTTCTCGGTCTCGCAAGCTACTGCCGAAGATTCGTTGAAAACTTTTCCAAGATCGCGAAGCCTCTCTCAAATCTTCTTCAGAAGCACGTCAAGTATGTTTGGTCTCCGGAGTGTGATATTGCTTTCAACACTTTGAAAGAGAAATTGATCACTGCTCCAGTTCTGACTCCGCCTGATGAATCCAAGCCGTACGAGGTCTTTTGTGATGCCTCTCTCCAAGGTCTTGGCGCAGTATTGATGCAAGAGAAGAAAGTTGTTGCTTATACATCTCGCCAGTTGAAGCCTAATGAGAAGAACTACCCCACTCATGATCTCGAGTTGGCGGCAGTTGTGCATGCTCTTTTGACTTGGAGACATCTTCTATTGGGAAGAAAAGTGGACATTTTCACTGATCACAAGAGTCTCAAGTACATCTTCACTCAGCCTAATCTCAACCTAAGGCAAACTCGATGGGTCGAAATGATTCAAGAGTATAATCCGAGTATTGAGTATACTCCAGGCAAGGCCAATGTGATTGCTGACGCTTTGAGCAGAAAGGCCTACTGCAACAGTCTGATTCTCAAGCCTTATCAACCCGAGCTTTGTGAAGCTTTCCGCAAACTTAATCTGCAAGTTGTTCCTCAAGGTTTCCTCGCCAACCTTCAAGTCTCTCCTACCTTAGAAGACCAGATTCGCCAAGCCCAGCTTCTTGATGCTATGGTGAAAAAGGTGAAGATTGGGATTGCCAAGAGTCAGTCCAAGTACAAGTGCTACCGCCTTGATGACAAGGACACTCTCTTCTTCGAGGATCGTATTGTTGTGCCCAAAGGTGAACTTCGTAAAGTGATCATGAACGAGGCTCACAATTCTCTCCTCTCCATCCACCCTGGGAGCACGAAGATGTATCAGGACCTCAAGCAAGCCTATTGGTGGACTCGAATGAAGCGCGAGATCGCTCAATTCGTGAATGAATGTGATGTCTGCAGAAGAGTGAAGGCAGAACACCAAAGGCCAGCTGGTCTCCTCCAACCTCTTGCCATTCCAGAATGGAAGTTTGACCACATTGAAATGGACTTCGTGACTGGGTTTCCAAAGTCCAAGCGTGGCAATGATGCTATATTTGTTGTCATCGACAAGCTCACCAAAGTGGCTCACTTTCTGCCTATCAAAGAGTCGATCACTGCAGCTCAATTGGCGGAACTCTATACCTCTCGAATTGTCTCTCTGCACGGTATTCCTCAAGTGATCTCTTCAGACCGTGGCAGCATCTTTACCTCGAAGTTTTGGGATTCTTTTCAGAAGGCCATGGGCACCAACATCCGCTTCAGCACTGCTTTCCATCCTCAAACAAGCGGTCAAGTCGAGCGTGTCAACCAGATTCTTGAAGATATGCTCAGGGCTTGTGTGATCTCCTTCGGCATGAAGTGGGAGGATTGTCTTCCTTATGCTGAATTCTCCTATAACAACAGTTTTCAAGCAAGTTCGGGCAAGGCCCCATTTGAAATTCTATATGGCAGGAAGTGCCGTACCCCTCTCAACTGGTCTGAAACCGGTGAACGTCAGCTGCTGGGTAATGACTTAATCACAGAAGCAGAAGAAATGTGCAAAGTCATTCGTGATAACCTCAAAGCAGCCCAATCCCGCCAGAAGAGCTACTATGATAGTAAGCACCGTGATTTGGCTTTCGAGATCGGAGATCATGTTTACCTCCGTGTCTCTCCTATGAAAGGTACTCGTCGCTTCGGTATCAAAGGGAAGCTTGCCCCTAGATACGTGGGACCTTTCAAGATTGTCAGCAAGAGAGGCGACCTCGCCTATCAACTCGAGCTTCCTTCAAACTTTGCAAATGTTCATGATGTGTTCCACGTCTCTCAGCTTCGAAAGTGCTTCAAGACTCCTGACCGCACCGTCAACTTCGAGGACATTGAGCTCCAAGAAGATCTCTCCTATCGTGAGCACCCAGTTGCTATTCTTGAAGAGACTGAACGCAAGACTCGCAACAAGTCAATCAAATTTCTCAAAGTCAAGTGGTCTCACCATTCCGACCGTGAAGCTACCTGGGAACGCGAGGATCACCTCCGTTCTGAGTACCCGGAGTTCTTTCAGTCCTAGATCTCGGGACGAGATCTTTTCGTAGTGGTGGAGTGTTGTAACGCCCCAGATACGACTTTCCCAATTTGTACTCCAACTCTTGCCGTTTCCGGCGTTAAGTTATATTTATTTCTCGGGTTCGGGTCTTTGTCTCCGTGTGTTGTTTTCGTTTTCATGCATCTCATATCATGTCATCATGTGCATTGCATTTGCATACGTGTTCATCTCATGCATTCGAGCATTTTCCCCGTTGTCCGTTTTGCATTCCGGCGCTTCGTTCTCCTCCGGTGGTCATTTCTAGCTTTCTTTCGTGTGTGGGGATTAAACATTTCCGGATTGGACCGAGACTTGCCATGCGGCCTTGGTTTACTACCGGTAGACCGCCTGTCAAGTTTCGTATCATTTGGACTTCGTTTGATACTCCAACGGTTAACCGAGGGACCGAAAAGGCCTCGTGTGTGTTGCAGCCCAACACCCCTCCAATTTGGCCCAAAACCCACCAAACTCTGCTCCATGTCCTAGAGCGTTCGATCACGATCGCGTGGCCGAAAACGCACCTCATTTGGACTCTCCTAGCTCCCTCTATGCCTATAATACACCCCCTCCGTTTCGGATCTCTCCCTCTCCCGAAACCCTAAAAAAATCATCCCGCAGATCCGCGACGGACGTGTCCGCCCCGGCCGGACGCGTCCGCCGCCGCCCGCCGCCATCCACGACCGACACTGGCGCCTCCGTGCCCACTTCGCGGCCGCCGCCGCGGCCCGCGAGAGCCCGGGGCCGGCCCTCTTCTTCCCCGACCGGGCCCGAGTCCCGCCACCCGCCGCCCTCTTCTTCCCCGAGCCGGCCGATCCCCGCCGCCGTGCCAACTCCGGCAGCCGCGCCGCCCGCCTCGGCTTCCGCGGCGCCGCCACCGGCCGCCACCGTCCTCGCGTCTGCCCACGACCGCGTCCTCGGCGTCCGCCGCCCCGGACCACGCCGCCCTCGCCATCCGGCCACCCGGCCTCCTCCTCCCGCTCGAGCTCCGGCGAGCTTCAAGCCCGACTCCGGTGAACCTCGGCGTCCGTGCCCCGGCGAGCCCCGATCCAGATCTGAACGTGAACAGTAAACCCTAGGGGGTTGACTTTCTCCCTCTCCTTCCAGATTTTTATGCATACTTTGACCGCCCGTAACTTTGCATCCGTAGCTCCGATTTGGGATATAATATATCAAAATGTTCGTCTCTACGAGTACATCATTTCGTTCCATTGCGTCATTTTCATTTGAGTTCATCTTGGTGCCCAAAATGCTGCTAGAAGGAGGCTCCGTGAGTTAATTGTCAGATCTGCAAGTTCATCTTAGACTTTTGTCATTTTTGCCATGATTAATGTGTGCATGCTATGTCTGTGAGTCCTTCATATGTTTTGTTAAGGATTTTGTCTTCTTTCCAGAGGTGGCAACCCATGCATTTTAGGATGTGTGTGGTGACTTGTGCAATCTTGCAAAGTGAGGCACCCGGCAAATCTGTTTTAAGGGACTTAGTTGTTTTCACTAAGTCTGGGATATTTTAGTTCATGATGCCATATGTTCAGCTTGTTTCCTAATGATCCGTGCCTCTTTTGAGGATGATCAGTAAGGACTTTTGTTATCATGTTATGCTCTATCCATCCATGTCTTTGTTTGCAATTATGGAGCACCATAGCTTGAGTCAATCGAGCTCTACTTTTGCTTCGTGGTGAATCTGGGCAGATCGTCAACTCGTTTGCGATTTTGCCGGCGTTGTTGTAGTTGATCCGTGCATGCTATGCCATTGTTCTTGCCATGTCTAGCTTGTATTTTGTGCCTTCTTAATGGATGTATGCTTGCCTTGCCATGACTTGCACCGTGGTGAGTGCATCGAGCTCGTTTACATGCCTTCGTGAGTTATATTTCAGCATGTCTCAGTTTTCACTAAGTCTGAAAACTGATTGTGTTTTAGCTATGTTCGTGTGCCCGTTAATATATTTTGTGATCCCTTTTGGCCCCAGGTCACTTTGGGTCTTTTGTTAAGCTTGTTGAGTAGCTCCATGCCATGTTCTTACTTGTCATGTTCAGGTCATGTATCATGTTGTTTTGCTGCTCCGAAGAGAGCTTCGTGATCTGAAATTTCAGACAAGTGTTAATTTCACTAAGTCTGGAATCTGTTTTGCATTTGCGTTTTTGTCATGCTTGTTTGAACCTCTTAATGGATGAATTGGCCGTGGCTCAGTGCTAGTCTTTTGTTAAGCATCTTGTGGGCATCCCTGCCATGTATTTTGTTGTCATGTTTGGTGGCTGTAGCATGTTCATTTCGTTGCATTTAGATGCCTACTTGCTGTAAATCGCAGACCGGTGTCATATCTTAAAACGCTTGCCATTTCCAAACCGTAACTCCGATTCCAATGATCTTTATATCGTTTTCAAGCGATTTCATCCCCTCTATCCAGTGGCACCCTTGGAATTCCAAGTTGAGGCCAGGTTCATGCATTTCCTGTCATATCTTGCATTTTGCATCCCGCATCGCATCCCGCATAGCATATCATCATTTCATCATATTGCTTGGTCTTGCACGTGGTTGATTGTATCCTTGTTGCTTGTTTGTCTTGTTGGGTAGAGCCGGGAGACGAGTTCGCTACCGAGGAGCCCGTTGAGTTTGCTTGTGAGGATCCAGTCAACTCTGACAACTGTGCAGGCAAGATGATCATACCCTCGAAATCACTACTATCTTTGCTATGCTAGTTTGCTCGCTCTTGCTATGCCAATGCTACGATGCCTACCTTTTGCTTGTCAGCCTCCCAATTGCCATGTCAAACCTCTAACCCACCTTGTCCTAGCAAACCGTTGATTGGCTATGTTACCGCTTTGCTCAGCCCCTCTTATAGCGTTGCTAGTTGCAGGTGAAGATTGGAGGCCGTTCCTTGTTGGAACATTTATTTACTTGTTGGGATATCATTATATTGCTATGTTATCTTAATGCATCTATATACTTGGTAAAGGGTGGAAGGCTCGGCCTCTCGCCTAGTGTTTTGTTCCACTCTTGCCGCCCTAGTTTCCGTCATATCGGTGTTATGTTCCCGGATTTTGCGTTCCTTACGCGGTTGGGTTATAATGGGAACCCCTTGATATTTCGCCTTGATTAAAGCTTTTCCAGCAATGCCCAACCTTGGTTTTACCATTTGCCACCTAGCCTTTTTTTCCCTTGGGTTCTGCAGACTCAAGGGTCATCTTATTTTAACCCCCCCCCGGGCCAGTGCTCCTCTGAGTGTTGGTCCCACTGAGTGATGTCCGAGGCTACCAGGGGCAACTCTGGGCTGGCTTACCCGACGTCTGGCTCATCTGAGTGTGCCCTGAGAAAGAGATATGTGCAGCTCCTATCGGGATTTGTCGGCACATTCGGGCGGTGTTGCTGGTCTTGTTTTAACCTGTCGAATTGTCTTGTTGTACCGGGTTACCGAGTCTGATCGGTGTGTCTCGGGTGGAGGTCTATTCCTTCGTTGACCGTGAGAGCTTGTCATGGGCTAAGTTGGGACTCCCTTGCAGGGATTGAACTTTCGAAAGCCATGCCCGCGGTTATGGGCAGATGGGAATTTGTTAATGTCCGGTTGTAGATAACTTAAACCTTAATTAATTAAAATGAATCAACTGAGTGTGTTGCCGTGATGGCCTCTTCTCGGCGGAGTCCGGGAAGCGGACACGGTGTTGGAGTTATGCTTGCGCAGGTTGTCCTTCTAGATTCTCGCTCGCGCTTTGCCTCCTCTTCTCGCTCTCTTTTGCGCATAAGTTAGCCACCACATATGCTAGTCGCTTGCTGCAGCTCCACATATTTTTGCCTCATCCATTCCTATAATCTTAAATAGTCTTGATCGAGAGGGTGCGAGATTGCTGAGTCCTTGTGGCTCACAGACACTATAATTCCAGATGCAGGTCCAGGTGATTCCGCTCCAGGTGACGATTACGAGCTCAAGTGGGAGTTCGACGAGGACTCTCAGCATTATTATGTTTCCTTTCCCGATGATCAGTAGTGGTGCCTAGTTGGGGTTTGATTCAGGGCCTTGTCGCATGTTGGGTTCTTTTCTATTTTGGCGCCGTAGTCGGGCCATGAGTGTTTGTTTGATGGATGTTATTTATGTACTCTGATGTGACGTGGCGAGTGTAAGCCAACTATGTTATCTCCCCCTTTTATTATGTATTACATGGGATGTTGTAATGATTGCCTGACTTGCGACATTGCTTTCAATGCGGTTATGTCTCTAAGTCGTGCCTCGACACGTGGGAGCTATAGCCGCATCGAGGGCGTTACAGCGCGAGTCCCTCGTACCTGCACAAAACAAATAAATCATCGCAACCAACGCAAATAGGGGTTGTCAATCCCTACAAGGCCAACCCTCAAAAAAATCCCTATAAGGCCACTTACGAGAGTGAGATCTGATAGATATGATAAGATAATATTTTTGGTATTTTTATGATAAAGATGCAAAGTAAAATAAAGGCAAAGTAAATAATAAAAGAAATAACTAAGTAGTAGGAGGTCAATATGATAAAGATAGACCCGGGGGCCATTGGTTTCACTAGTGACTTCTCTCGAGAGCATAAGTATTCTACGGTAGGTGAACAAATTATTGTTAAGCAATTGACAAAATTGAGCATAGTTATGAGAATATCTAGATATGATCAAGTATATAAGCATCACGTCCGAGACAAGTAGACCGACTCCTGCCTGCATCTACTACTATTACTCCACTCATCGACCGCTATCCAGCATGCATCTAGAGTATTAAGTTAAAAACAGAGTAACGCCTTAAGCAAGATGACATGATGTAGAGGGATAGACTCATGCAATATGAAGAAAACCACATCTTGTTATCCTCGATGGCAACAATACAATACGTGCCTTGCTGCCCCTACTGTCACTGGGAAAGGACACCGCAAGATTGAACCTAAAGCTAAGCACTTCTCCCATTGCAAGAAAGATCAATCTAGTAGGCCAAACCAAACTGATAATTCGAAGAGACGTGCAAAGATAACCAATCATATATAAAAGAATTCAGAGAAGATTCAAATATTGTTCATAGATCATAAACCCACAATTCATCGGTCTCAACAAACACACCGTAAAAAGAAAATTACATCGAATAGTTCTCCACAAGAGAGGGGGAGAACATTGTATTGAGATCCAAAAAGAGAGAAGAAACCATCTAGCTAATAATTATGGACCCGTAGGTCCGAGGTAAACTACTCACACTTTATCGGAAGGGCTATGGTGTTGATGTAGAAGCCCTCTGTGATCGATGCCCCCTCCGGCGGAGTTTCGGAACAGGCCACAAGATGGGATCTCGTGGATACAGAAAGTTACGGCGGTGGAATTAGGGTTTTAGCTCCGTATCTGATCGTTTGGGGGTACGTAGGTATATATAGGAGGAAGGGGTACGTCGGTGGAGCAACAGGGGGGCCACAAGGATGGAGGACGTGCCCGGGGGGGGGGGGGGTAGGCGCGCCCCCCTACCTCATGGCCTCCTGCTTCCTTTCTTGACGTAGGGTCCAAGTCTCCCGGATCTTGTTCGTTGAGAAAATCACGTTTCCGAAGGTTTCATTCCGTTTGGACTCCGTTTGATATTTCTTTTCTTCGAAACCCTAAAACAGGCAAAAAAGACAGCAATTCTGGGCTGGACTTCTGGTTAATAGGTTAGTCACAAAAATAATATAAAAATGGATAATAAAGCCCAACAATGTTCAAAACAGTAGATAATATAGAATGGAGCAATCAAAAATTATAAATACGTTGGAGACGTATCAGGCATGCAGGGTGGCCTTTGCGAAGAGCCAGCCCCCCTCCCCCCTCACCTGGGTGCTCGTGGAAGCTTGATCTGTCGCCTAGTCCAAGACCACCGTCGAGTCTGACGCCCGCCGGCGACGCCGACTCACTGACCATCTCCAAAACGGCGCTAACCGAGTTCGAGCGTGTTGCTTTCATTCGAGAAGCCGACACCACTAAAGGCAAGCACGCATGGTGGTGAAGGATGGGACGGAGTGTCTCATGCCTGAGCGCACCACGGCGAACACGCATGGATGTGATGACCCCTCGTGGGCCTTCCAGCGTGACGACGGCCGGGCGATGGTGCAGACGTTAAAGAGGCCTCGCGTACCTTGCTTAGTTTAGTTTAAGATTTTTTGTAGGATTAGTTTAGCTTAAGATTAAATTATTTGAACTTGTTAAATTCCGTCTGTTTAGTTATAAATATATTAAAATTTAATAAATTTCATCCGTTTAGCATGAGTATCGTTTGTGTTTTGTGTTTGTGATGGACTCATTTCAAATGCCAAGGATATTTGCTGAGTACGGTGGGGTGGCAGGCCTAAAGACACGTCTGAATAATCCTCGCTCAGTACAAGCTTTATCTTGTTTCTTGCGCGCGCGTTGCCCAGAACTACTTGATCCAGCAGGTTCAGTGCAGTGTAGGCGTGCAGCTCAGCCGTTACCTTGCTAGAGGATGTGGCCGAAACACACACTAGCGGACTGGACCGACGAATACCCATCTCTCTACCCTCGTTGCTTCGGTCAACAACAACAAGAATACTCTTGTTGCTGCCCGGCTCTCTGTGGTAACAAACCTGGCGAGCTCCGTATCACGGCCCAAATCTGGAAGCTGATACCGTTGTACACGGGCTCTTTAGAAGAGGCAAAATTCGTGTTTTGACTCTTTTATGATAGTTGTTTCGGATTTGACTCTAGTTTGCAAAAATTTCAGAATCTGATTCTTTTTCTATCGTCAGGGTTCTTGACAAAATAAGATATAACAGCCTACCGTCATAATATCTAGCGGTATGAAACTAATCCACATCAGCAGCATGGATACCTACCGTCAAACATGCTGACGATAGCCTATATAACCCTACCATCAAGATGCCCGACGATAGATGCGAACACGCACTATGTTTGATACTTAGATTTTTTTTATGATAGGACATGCAACCCTACCGCAAGGATCCTAGGCGGTAGGTGTTATATCCTACGGCCAAGGACCTTGACGATAAAAAAAAGGCCAGGTCCAAAAATTTATACAAACTAGGGTCAGATCTACATTAACTTACAAAAAAAATCAAAACACGAAATTTAGGGCCTGGAAGAACCGCCGGGCACCGCGGCCGATGCAAACCGCCCCCAATGACTACTGCGCTTCGCGGCACGCAAAACCAGGAAAAGGCGTGCCAACGGCCGGGAGACGGTCGCTGCAGACGTGAAGAAAAGACAAGACCGGAGCCGCCGAAGTGGAACAGCCCCAATACCGAGGCTCCGAGCCCGTCGTCACGGGCGGCGAGACGCCCACCGCTGCCGGCCAGGTTACCGTTGCCGCTGGCCCCGCCCGCGCACAGTAGCGCCAAGCGTGGCTTGCCATGCGCCACCTTCCTTCATGGCTGCTGCGTTCGTCTGCCCCACCCCCTCCCCTCCGTAGTCGCTCGCACCGGCGTCGCCGTCGAGCCGAAGATGCATCCTAGCACACACTCCAAGCCCAAAAGATAGTGGACGATAGTTCCATTCCAAAATGGGTAGCTGTAGCCGGACGTGAATACATACTCGCACCTTTCTTGAAAGAAGAAAGTTAACCGGCAGGTCATACCCTGTTGCCGTCGTGATGTTAATCGGCACGGGTGAGCACAAAATGAAGCGTCCCTCTCTATCGCGTGTGTCGCGGTCTGCATGGCGCATCGACCTGTCTCGCACGTATAATACCACGAGCGCAAACGCGGTTGCTAGCCAGAGCGGAGAGCACTCGCCGTGACAGCTACGGACTGCCTCGGCGTGCAGCTGCTCCTAGCTTCAAGACAACGGATCCATGCCCATCTTCGCTTTCTTGCCTTTTCCCACCTTATTTTCTTTCTAGAACCGTATATATATGTATGGAACCTAAACCATGGTTGGTGAACGTGCGGTGAGTCGGTGGCGATCATACGTTTTTGTTCCTTCCACACATCGCGGACGAATGGTTATGATTTTTGTTCTTCTGCTATCTGCACAAAATGGTGTGTGGTGCGTAATTCGGTCTCTACTTCACCAACTGCCAGGCTCTGCAACAAGTATATATTGGCGGTTTCAACCACCTGTAACCCAAATAAGCAAAGCAGGTTCGTTCTCGGCCTGTCAAAGTGTCAAGGACAAGATCTGCCCCCCTTTACTGCCGTCCATTCACCAGCAGCTGCAAAGTTAGTCCGCAAAGTTAGATTCGTCGAATGTTTTGCTTTCACTACCTCAGTGCTGACATGACGTGGACGTCGAAACCACCGTATTGGCTGCCCTGCGAAACAACAAAAAGAAACATGTGTCTGACACAGCAAATCAATCATAAAGTCAGCTCAAAGGAAAAAAAATTACCACGAAAATATCAAATGATATATATTTGTACAGACTAAGTAGCAACCATGTACTCCGCCAATCTCCCATGGTGCTGGGAAGCACTTTCTCCTGTTTCAACATAAAAGCACACCCTTTTTTCCATCAGAACCCAAAATGGGCTCTCTTTTTTTGTTTCAAACTATTGTATTTCTCATGCTGATTACAAGTGACGGTGTACGATACAGAAGGTGGGCCGTCGACTGTGAAGCCGGTCACTAGTCTCGCCTCGGGGCCTAACAGGCCAAGGCACGGCCAGGGCCCTTCGACCCGTAGGAAGCCCTCCTTCCGGAAGAACCTCATCTTGCCGTGCAAGTCAAGAAACACTCCGCGCGATCTGGAGATCTCAAATTCAAGCCATCGCCCTCATGCCGGGCCAAAGTTTCACCTTTGGCTCCCTCACCTTCGGCGCAAACGAGATGGGTTGGCTCTACACCAACCCGTCACCCACCCCATCTGAACCCTCTTCTTGGAAAGCCTCGAGTTCACCATCGACCGCCGCGGTGACATCCGCCTTCGCGCCCCGCCACTTTCGCGGGCATTGGACGCGGCTCCCGAGCGTGCTCTGAAGCCCACATCCATAGCTTCCAATGTTTGCTTCCACTACCTCAGTGCTGGCATGACATGGACGTCGAAAGCACCGTATTGGCTGCCCTGCGAAACAACAAAAAGAAACATGTGTCTAGCGCAGCAAATCAACCACAAAGTAAGCTCAAAGGAAAAAAATCAACCACGAAAATATCTAATGATATATATTTGTACAGACTAAATAGAAACCGTGTACTCTGTCAATCTCCCATGGTGCTGGGAAGCACTTTCTCCTGTTTCAACATAAAAGCACACCCATTTTTTTCCATCACAACCCAAAATGGGCTCTCTTTTCTTGTTTCAAATTATTGCATTTCTCATGCTGATTACGAGTGACAGTGTACGATACAGAAGGTGGTCCGTCGGCTGTGAACCCGGTCACTAGGCTCGCCTCGGGGCCTAACAGGCCAAGGCATGGCCAGGGCCCCACGACCCTAGGAAGCCCTCCTTCCGGAAGATTCTCATCTTGTCATGCAAGTCAAGAAGCACTCTGCTCGATCTGGAGATCTCGAATTCAAGCCATCGCCCTCATGTCGGGCCAAAGTTTCACCTTTGGCTCCCTTACCTTCGACGCAAACGAGATGGGTTGGCTCTACACCAACCCATCACCCACCCCATATGAACCCTCTTCTTGGAAAGCCTCGAGTTCACCATCGATCGCTGCGGTGACATTTGCCTTCGCGCCCCGCCACTTCCGCGGGCATTGGACGCAGCTCCCGAGCGTGCTCTGAAGCCCACATCCATAGCTTTCAATGTCCGCTTCCACTGCCTCAGTGCTGACATGACATGCACATCGAAACCACCGTATTGGCTGCCCTGCGAAACAGCAAAAAGAAACATGTGTCTGGCGCAACAAATCAACCACAAAGTCAGCTCAAAGGAAAAAAAATCAACCACAAAAATATCTAATGATATATATTTGTATAGACAAAGTAGCAACCATGTACTCCGTCAATCTCCCATGGTGCTGGGAAGCACTTTCTCCTGTTTCAACATAAAAGCACACCCATTTTTTTCGATCACAACCCAAAATGGGCTCTCTCTTTTTGTTTCAAATTATTTTATTTCTCATGCTGATTACAAGTGATGGTGTACGATACAGAAGGTGGGCCATCGGCTGTGAAGCCGGTCACTAGGCTCGCCTCGGGGCCTAAAAGGCCAAGGCATGGCCAGTGCCCCTCGGCCCGTAGGAAGCCCTCCTTCCGGAAGTGTGACGCCCCCGATTCAATCGTACACTAATCATGCACGCAAATGTGTACGATCAAGATCAGGGACTCACGGGAAGATATCACAACACAACTCTACAAATAAAATAAGTCATACAAGCATCATAATACAAGCCAGGGGCCTCGAGGGATCGAATACAAGTGCTCGATCATAGACGAGTCAGCGGAAGCAACAATATCTGAGTACAGACATAAGTTAAACAAGTTGCCATAAGATGGCTAGCACAAACTGGGATACAGATCGAAAGAGGCGCAGGCCTCCTGCCTGGGATCCTCCTAACTACTCCTGGACGTCGTCAGCGGGCTGCACGTAGTAGAGGCACCTCCGGTGTAGTAGGGGTCGTCGTCGACGGTGGCGTCTGGCTCCTGAACTCCAGCATCTGGTTGCGACAACCAGAAAGAAAGGAAAGGGGGAAAAAGGGGGGAGAAAGCAACCGTGAGTACTCATCCAAAGTACTCGCAAGCAAGGAACTACACTACATATGCATGGGTATATGTGTAAAGGGCCATATCAGTGGACTGAACTGCAGAATGCCAAAATAAGGGGGGATAGCTAGTCTTATCGAAGACTACGCTTCTGGTCACCTTTGTCTTGCAACAGGCAGAAGAGGGTAGGTCGAAGTCCTCCAAGTAGCATCGCATAGCATATCCTACCCGGCGATCCTCCCCTCGTATCCCTGAGGGAGAGCGACCACCGGTTGTATCTGGCACTTGGAAGGGTGTGTTTTATTAAGAATCCGGTTCTAGTTGTCATAAGGTCAAGGTACAACTCCAAGGCGTCCTGTTACCGAAGATCACGGCTATTCGAATAGATTAACTTCCCTGCAGGGGTGCACCACATAACCCAACACGCTCGATCCCATTTGGCCGGACACACTTTCCTGGGTCATGCCCGGCCGCGGAAGATCAACACGTCGTAGCCCCACCTAGGCAAAACAGAGAGGCCAGCACGCCGGTCTAAACCTAAGCGCACAGGGGTCTGGGCCCATCGCCCATAGCACACCTGCACGTTGCGAGGGCGGCCGGAAGCAGAACTAGCCCCCTTAATACAAGAGCAGGCTTACGTTCCAATCCGGCGCGCGCCGCTCCGTCGCTGACGTCTGAAGTGCTTCGGCTGATACCACGACGTCGGGATACCCATAACTACTCCCACGTAGATGGTTAGTGCGTATAGGCTCGTAGCCGACTCAGATCAAATACCAAGATCTCGTTAAGCGTGTTAAGTATCCGCGAACGCCGAACAGGGCCAGGCCCACCTGTCTCCTAGGTGGTCTCAACCTGCCCTGTCGCTCCGCCACAAAGTAACAGTTGAGGGCCGTCGGGAACCCAGGCCCACCTCTACCGGGATGGAGCCACCTGTCCTTTCAGCCCCCTCGTCAGAATCACTTGCGGGTACTCAATGAGCTGACCCGACTTTAGTCACCATCTGTATAGTATGTATGTATGTATAGTATATACCCGTGATCACCTCCCAAGTGATCACGGCCCGATAGTATAGCAAGGCAGACTGACAAGAATGTAGGGCCAATGATGATAAACTAGCATCCTATACTAAGCATTTAGGATTGCAGGTAAGGTATCAACAGATGTAGCGACAATGTCAGGCTATGCATCAGAATAGGATTAACGGAAAGCAGTAACATGCTACACTACTCTAATGCAAGCAGTATAGAGGAGAATAGGCGATATCTGGTGATCAAGGGGGGGGGCTTGCCTGGTTGCTCTGGCAAGAGAGAGGGGTCGTCAACTCCGTAGTCGAACTGGTCAGCAGCAGCGTCGGTCTCGTAGTCTACCGGAGAGAAGAGGGGGAAGAAATAATGAATACAGAGCAAACAAAGCATCACAAAATATAACAAGGCAATACGCGGTGTTCGGTGTGCCCTAACGCGGTAGTAGGTGATACCGGTGAAGGGGGGAAAACATCCGGGAAAGTATTCCCGGTGTTTCGTGTTTTCTGATAGATGAACCGGAGGGGGAAAGTTGCGGGTTTGATATGTTAGGGGTGTGTGGTGGACGAACGGGCTACGTATCCGGGTTCGTCTCGTCGTTCTGAGCAACTTTCATGTTGAAAATATTTTAATCCGAGTTACGGATTAAAAGATATGATTTTCTAAAGATTTTATTAATTTCTGGAATTTATTTAATTATTTAATTAATTCGGAAAATGGATTTATGACGTCAGCATGACGTCATGCTGACATCAGCAGTCAACAGGGGTTGACTGGGTCAAACTGACGCGTGGGTCCAATGGGACCCACCTGTCATACTCTGTTAGGTTAATTAGGATTTAGTTAAACTAATTACTGTTTAATTAAGCTAACAGGTTAATTAGATTAATTAATTAAGGTTAATTAACTTAATTAGTTTAGTTAATTAATTAATTAATTAAATTTATTTTTATTTTAATTATTGTTTTATTTATTTTTATATACTTTTTTTATTTATTTATTTTAATTCCCTTTTCTTTTCTTCTTTTTTTTTAAAACGTTCTGGGGTGGGGCCCCAAGGTCAGTGGCTCAGGGGGAGCCCTAACGGGCGAACGGGCACCGGTCCCGGGCGCACCCGAGCGGGCACTCGCCCGTAGGGCGGGCCGAGGCCGCCGGGGCACCGACGGCGGGGCACGCCGGCGCGGCTAGCCGGGGCCATGGCGGGCGGAGGCGCGCGGGCGGCGCGGTGGCGCGGCCACGGGAGGAGGAGAGGGCGGACGAGGCGCGCCAAGGTACGGGGGTCAGGGTGCCCCGGCCGGAGCGGGACGCGAGTGGGGAGAGGCCACGGCGGGCGCGGGTGGACGACGGCGGCAGCGCCCGCAGCAGATCAACACGAGGGGGCACGGGGCCAGCGGCGAGGCGCCGCAACAGGGGACGGGCGCGTGGGTCATGGGGGCCGAGAGCACGGCGCGGGCGGCGCGGCGGCGTGGAGTTGCGGGACGCGGCCGGTCGCGGTGAGCGCGTCGTGGGGAGGAAGAGGAGGGGAGGCGAGGCTCACGGCGGGTCGTAGGGACTAGGCAGAGGGCTCGGGGAGGGTCGATGAGGTCCGTCGAGGGAGAGGACGAGGCGGCGGCCGTCCGGCGACGACGGCGAAGGCGCAGGGGATGGGCGCCGGCGTCGAGGCGCGTTGGAACGGCGCGGGTTCTGGCCCCTCCCCGATCCAGTCGAGTGGGGGGGGGGCACCTGGGAGGAGGCAGGGGGCGTCGTTCGTCGGGGTGGAGGGTTCCGGCGAGGGGCGTCGATGGGGGCGGGGCACGGTTGCCCCGATCCAGATCCAGCGGGGGAGTGGGTGCGTGAGTGGGCTAGGGTTTGCGGGGTGTGGGGATAAGGAGAGGGAGTGGGGGCCGACCTGGGCCGGCCTGGTTGGCCCAGAGGCCAGCTAGGCTGTGGCCCAGTGGGGGGGGTCCTTTTTTTTTTTGTTTCCTTTTCTTCCTTTTTTATTCTATTTCTTTTCAGTTTTCTTTTATTTTAGTTTTATAAAATTTAAAAGCGACAACTAATTTGGTGTTATTAAATAGGTCACAGCCCCAAATATTCTGGCACCTTAAATAAAGTGTTTTGCATGTGCTTATTATTTTAAAATCATTTTAGATAATTGTTTTATCGTTGTTTTAGTTTATTTAGTGCATCTAATCATATTATAAAAATGTGGTTTCACCACCATAATTACTTAGGATTTATTGGTCAACCTTAGAACATTTAATTTTTGACAATTGAAAACTTTTATTATTTGCTTGATTTTGAATATGAATTCGAACGGGATTTGATGCATCTAGAGGTTAACAACAGTAATCGTGGTGACGTGGCATCGTTAATAGGGAATTACTGTAGCTTAATTATCCGGGCGTCACAATTCTCCTCCACTATAAGAAATCTCGTCCCGAGATTTAAGAGGGAAGTAAAGGGGGAAGGTTCGGGGTACGAAATTCTAGGGAGTGTTCTTGGTCTCGGTTGTTCTTCTCGAAGAGGTCAATCCATTACATTGAAGTCTTCATTTGTCTACTTCAGGTTATCATTGTGATGTCGTTCTTTTCTCGGGAACTCCAACGTACTTACGAATAGGTAAGGGGCAGCTCGGCTACGACAGAATGCTTATGAGGGAAACAATCTGGGGGTTAGCCCATGAATGAGCATAAGATTATCTCTCGAGTTGAACATATCGAATACATCAAGAGTAAGGTACGAAGGTACAATAAGAGGTTCCAAGTGGATAGATAGTTGCTCGAAGTCTGAACCAGAGTGAGAAAGGGTTTCAGAGCAGCGAGAGTAAGTATTGCGTCTGATACCAGAATAGAGCATTAGGAAGGTGGCCCGTGAATTAAATACGAAGCCAAGCGCGAGGAATAACTTCGACAACAGGGTGTATAGGAGAGTCAGGTTTCGATCCTGTGGAACTGTGGGTTAGGGGCCCACCATGTGGGTTAAAAGTTGGAAGGGTGGAGACGTCTTGCGTGATCATGCAAGCAAGGCAAGTCAGAGGCTAGCCTGTCGATTATGTCGGCAACAACAACGGTACCAAGGGCGAGGGACGAAGAGAACCATTTTCCTGCTCGTCGAACGAGGCGGACCAATAGGCAAGGTTCTCGTCCATCGGTGGCTACCAGAATGTCATCAACAATAGTAACAGGGTCTTATTGACAGAGTCGTACAACCGAGGTGTTTATATAAGCAGCGAATCTTTACTGCTTAGGTCATATAGATCACAAGAAAGGTTAAATCAAACAATGGAAAGGAAAATATGATTATCAGATTAAACAGAACAATGAAAAGGAAAATGTGTTAAAACACATATTTCAGGGATATATCCTTCCCAAGGACAAGCAGAGCATGATATCATGTCAGGATATAATTTTAGAAAACCCCTTAGGTAAGGGGAGAGAAATTTCAAGACATTACCCATACAACGGCGTTTGGATAATTGAGAAACAAACATCTTAGCATTGGGCTTCAAATGTTCTTGTTAAAAATCGGAGTACCACAGACATGCTTCGAGATAGCATTGACATGGTCTTCAAGCAAATGTCAGATTTTGGATACAAAGGATCCATCGGAAAAAACTTATAGAATAAGTCTTACCATTTCCTCATGGAAGAATGGATAACCTTGTTGAAACTGAATATATAACAATAGGGCCTCCGGCCAGCTGTGCTAGGCACGACATCACCTTACCGGGTCACATAAAGACCGTTATTATAACTCTTGGAAATATGTTCCAACCATCATATCTGACCGAGATTCAGATCTGATTGGAGTGAGGATACCTCAGACTCAGGATGCCTGAGAAGAAAGGTGCAACACAAATTGTCGAGATGACATTGTAAGATTCTCGGGAAATAACGTACGGAAGCAAGGCTTCGAAACAAGAGTTCATCAGTAAACCAAAGAGAGGATGAGGAGGTGGCTGATGGACTCAGCGACAATTCAACTAGGTATCCCAAAAGATGGATCTCCACAATTATGTGGATAAGGAGATAGCATTTGTCAGATCAAATGATGTAATGAAGTATGCTCGAGTAAAACATACACAATTAAACATTGGTTGAAAGGTGCGCCCGAAATATGGGTTGGGTTGCATGACCAATGTCAGAATGGTGATTCAATAATCAATAGTCTAAGAATGAACGGCCGACCATTAACTTGAAAGCAATAGGGTTGATAGAAGGAAAGAATCCAAACAACACCGTTCACTTGTTGGAATCAACACGGGGACCAAGAAAGAATGGTGATGGTGAGAAGTATCACTTGTATTGAGAGTTCTCAAGAGGTAGTGAAATTCTCACAACATTGAGGTCATAAGAGATGTTAATGTCCGAAGGTAAAGAAGGGCAATTACTGGATATCAAGGAACTCAAGGTATATCACCAAACACGAACAAGCTTGTGTTGGTGGGAAGGCAATAAAGTGGTCGATGATAACACAGATCATCAAGGGCAAGGATGGTATTTCTCATCATGAATTCAATTGATATCCTGGAAGAGCTCATAAGGTTGATGATGATCACGACGCACTTTGTCGAGAGATTTCAAGATGTAATCGATCGGCGATGACATCAAGTCAAACGAATGGTGAAGCGAATGATTATTGGAACCATAGTTATGGCACAAACTCAAGCTCAAGTTTGTTGTTCAAGGAGAAATGATATGATGAGGAAAATCAACATAAGCTTAGCTCATCGTCAAAAATTGTGCTCCGGGAAGAAGGACCAGGTAGTATAGTTAAAAAGTTGCACGATAATGATATGGCCGATCAGGCTAGGAATGACTTGAAGGATTAATAAATTTGTAAGCAGTGATGGGTTCAAATACTTGTTGGATCGCAATGCGAACTCGATTCAGTTATCAGTGTCTTTGAGTGTATAATAACTCAGAGCCCGTGAAAAATTGGAATCAATGGGAAGGTAGCACTTGATGAAGAACTCATAAGAAGTTATGCAGTTCCATGATAAACTTGAGATACCAGGGGTAATACTCGACACAAGATCAAAGTAAAGATTGGACGGGTGTATTGATCCATAGAAGACAATTGTTTTAACTTGTCCGAGAAATGGAATCAAAGAAGAACAATCATGGTCGGAACCACGGTTGCAAGGGATCAATTCACAGATACCATATGTTAGTTATCAAGGAAATAGTTATTATTACAAGAAGCTTCCATGATAGGATATACATCGCGTCCATGGGCATGAACACAAGGTTCAAGGTCGACTCCCACTTCCTCAATACATAATCTTTCATTCACTTCTCGCCTTCAACGAAATCGTGTGTTGAAATTTTATCTGACATAACACTAGTAGAGTATGACCCGTAGTAGTTTCCGGGTTCACACAGTTTAGAGAAGGCATATGTCCAACCCATCGGGCCTCTTAGGAACATATACCACAAACTTCAGGAGTAAATAACACAAGCTCGATAGCAGAGCATGGTTGACAAAGCAGGGGATACAATTTACCAAAGGCGGTACACATCCTAGGAAAGGCTCAAGGTTATTGAATATGAAGGACATTGTCGGATAAAATCCAACAAAGGATCTGGGGTGAGTATCGGCACACAACCAGAGGAAGAAGAATGCACAGGCATCATATTATAGAACATCGGAATAATTTGATGCTTAGATAATAAAGGAATTTCGATTTCCAAAACAAAGGATCAGAAGCAGTCGCTCTGATCAAGGATGGATAAGTTGGATATACCAGAGGCACAATTGATGACAAATAGTTTGGTCGAGAACCAGCTCATGTTCAAAATGATGTCTGAGCCGGAAGGATAATTTAGAAGGGTTGATAGATGATTGTGTGCATTCGCACACATGCTGAATCAATAGGATCAAAATGACGGTGCCTAAGGATACTAACGAATATTGCCAGACATATGGAAAGCATCCATAATGCAAGCAGACAAGTATTGCAGAGCAATAAGCTATTAAGGATTTTTGGAGGATCAATTAGTATTTCGAAGACCATTGTGAAACACATGAACAACTTGGGGATGAGCGGATACTCGATAAGTGCGAGAATTATCCATAGGGGTATTCAGGTGACAAAGAACAGCAAGGCGATAAGCTCAAAGGATTATCGAAACAACGACGAGTGTTTCGAGGTATCTGGTAATAACAAGACCAACTGGGGATGAATGTAAGAATAACAACTGCAAGTGGTTATCCATAAGGGTTGACGGTGGAAGGGGAATTGCAAATGCGATGAACATAAGTTCTCGGGTTAACAGCGGAGAGTATCTTCACGGTCTTCTGGTGCAGCAGACGATCATCAGTAACAAGGGGCTCTCCGGGTGAAAGTGATAACGAGATCCTATTGTTAGATTTAGTAAACTTCATTTAACCCGAATAGAGGAGAGATCAGAGTCCCAGAGTAAAGGTTGAGGAGTAAAAGATCCTACTACCACCCAATGGCGACGTGTGCCCGTAAGACACAGCCATGTTAGTAAAAGTTTTGCAATGTCTAGACTCAACTTCGGCCAAGGAGTTGGAAGAGGGATTCCTACAGGCAGTCGGCTCTGATACCAACTTGTGACGCCCCCGATTCAATTGTACACTAATCATGCACGCAAATGTGTACGATCAAGATCAGGGACTCACGGGAAGATATCACAACACAACTCTACAAATAAAATAAGTCATACAAGCATCATAATACAAGCCAGGGGCCTCGAGGGATCGAATACAAGTGCTCGATCATAGACGAGTCAGCGGAAGCAACAATATCTGAGTACAGACATAAGTTAAACAAGTTGCCATAAGAAGGCTAGCACAAACTGGGATACAGATCGAAAGAGGCGCAGGCCTCCTGCCTGGGATCCTCCTAACTACTCCTGGTCGTCGTCAGCGGGCTGCACGTAGTAGTAGGCACCTCCGGTGTAGTAGGGGTCGTCGTCGACGGTGGCGTCTGGCTCCTGGACTCCAGCATCTGGTTGCGACAACCAGAAAGAAAGGAAAGGGGGAAAAGGGGGGAGAAAGCAACCGTGAGTACTCATCCAAAGTACTCGCAAGCAAGGAACTACACTACATATGCATGGGTATATGTGTAAAGGGCCATATCAGTGGACTGAACTGCAGAATGCCAAAATAAGGGGGGATAGCTAGTCTTATCGAAGACTACGCTTCTGGTCACCTTTGTCTTGCAACAGGCAGAAGAGGGTAGGTCGAAGTCCTCCAAGTAGCATCGCATAGCATATCCTACCCGGCGATCCTCCCCTCGTATCCCTGAGGGAGAGCGACCACCGGTTGTATCTGGCACTTGGAAGGGTGTGTTTTATTAAGAATCCGGTTCTAGTTGTCATAAGGTCAAGGTACAACTCCAAGGCGTCCTGTTACCGAAGATCACGGCTATTCGAATAGATTAACTTCCCTGCAGGGGTGCACCACATAACCCAACACGCTCGATCCCATTTGGCCGGACACACTTTCCTGGGTCATGCCCGGCCGCGGAAGATCAACACGTCGCAGCCCCACCTAGGCAAAACAGAGAGGCCAGCACGCCGGTCTAAACCTAAGCGCAGGGGTCTGGGCCCATCGCCCATAGCACACCTGCACGTTGCGAGGGCGGCCGGAAGCAGAACTAGCCCCCTTAATACAAGAGCAGGCTTACGTTCCAATCCGGCGCGCGCCGCTCCGTCGCTGACGTCTGAAGTGCTTCGGCTGATACCACGACGTCGGGATACCCATAACTACTCCCACGTAGATGGTTAGTGCGTATAGGCTCGTAGCCGACTCAGATCAAATACCAAGATCTCGTTAAGCGTGTTAAGTATCCGCGAACGCCGAACAGGGCCAGGCCCACCTGTCTCCTAGGTGGTCTCAACCTGCCCTGTCGCTCCGCCACAAAGTAACAGTTGAGGGCCGTCGGGAACCCAGGCCCACCTCTACCGGGATGGAGCCACCTGTCCTTTCAGCCCCCTCGTCAGAATCACTTGCGGGTACTCAATGAGCTGACCCGACTTTAGTCACCATCTGTATAGTATGTATGTATGTATAGTATATACCCGTGATCACCTCCCAAGTGATCACGGCCCGATAGTATAGCAAGGCAGACTGACAAGAATGTAGGGCCAATGATGATAAACTAGCATCCTATACTAAGCATTTAGGATTGCAGGTAAGGTATCAACAGATGTAGCGACAATGTCAGGCTATGCATCAGAATAGGATTAACGGAAAGCAGTAACATGCTACACTACTCTAATGCAAGCAGTATAGAGGAGAATAGGCGATATCTGGTGATCAAGGGGGGGGGGCTTGCCTGGTTGCTCTGGCAAGAGAGAGGGGTCGTCAACTCCGTAGTCGAACTGGTCAGCAGCAGCGTCGGTCTCGTAGTCTACCGGAGAGGAGAGGGGGAAGAAATAATGAATACAGAGCAAACAAAGCATCACAAAATATAACAAGGCAATACGCGGTGTTCGGTGTGCCCTAACGCGGTAGTAGGTGATACCGGTGAAGGGGGGAAAACATCCGGGAAAGTATTACCGGTGTTTCGTGTTTTCTGACAGATGAACCGGAGGGGGAAAGTTGCGGGTTTGATATGTTAGGGGTGTGTGGTGGACGAACGGGCTACGTATCCGGGTTCGTCTCGTCGTTCTGAGCAACTTTCATGTTGAAAATATTTTAATCCGAGTTACGGATTAAAAGATATGATTTTCTAAAGATTTTATTAATTTCTGGAATTTATTTAATTATTTAATTAATTCGGAAAATGGATTTATGACGTCAGCATGACGTCATGCTGACATCAGCAGTCAACAGGGGTTGACTGGGTCAAACTGACACGTGGGTCCAATGGGACCCACCTGTCATACTCTGCTAGGTTAATTAGGATTTAGTTAAACTAATTACTGTTCAATTAAGCTAACAGGTTAATTAGATTAATTAATTAAGGTTAATTAACTTAATTAGTTTAGTTAATTAATTAATTAATTAAATTTATTTTTATTTTAATAATTGTTTTATTTATTTTTATATACTTTTTTTTATTTATTTTAATTCCCTTTTCTTTTCTTCTTTTTTTTAAAACGTTCTGGGGTGGGGCCCCAAGGTCAGTGGCTCAGGGGGAGCCCTAACGGGCGAACGGGCACCGGTCCCGGGCGCACCCGAGCGGGCACTCGCCCGTAGGGCGGGCCGAGGCCGCCGGGGCACCGACGGCGGGGCACGCCGGCGCGGCTAGCCGGGGCCATGGCGGGCGGAGGCGCGCGGGCGGCGCGGTGGCGCGGCCACGGGAGGAGGAGAGGGCGGACGAGGCGCGCCAAGGTACGGGGGTCAGGGTGCCCCGGCCGGAGCGGGACGCGAGTGGGGAGAGGCCACGGCGGGCGCGGGTGGACGACGGCGGCAGCGCCCGCAGCAGATCAACACGAGGGGGCACGGGGCCAGCGGCGAGGCGCCGCAACAGGGGACGGGCGCGTGGGTCATGGGGGCCGAGAGCACGGCGCGGGCGGCGCGGCGGCGTGGAGTTGCGGGACGCGGCCGGTCGCGGTGAGCGCGTCGTGGGGAGGGAAGAGGAGGGGAGGCGAGGCTCACGGCGGGTCGTAGGGACTAGGCAGAGGGCTCGGGGAGGGTCGATGAGGTCCGTCGAGGGAGAGGACGAGGCGGCGGCCGTCCGGCGACGACGGCGAAGGCGCAGGGGATGGGCGCCGGCGTCGAGGCGCGTTGGAACGGCGCGGGTTCTGGCCCCTCCCCGATCCAGTCGAGTGGGGGGGGGGCACCTGGGAGGAGGCAGGGGGCGTCGTTCGTCGGGGTGGAGGGTTCCGGCGAGGGGCGTCGATGGGGGCGGGGCACGGTTGCCCCGATCCAGATCCAGCGGGGGAGTGGGTGCGTGAGTGGGCTAGGGTTTGCGGGGTGTGGGGATAAGGAGAGGGAGTGGGGGCCGACCTGGGCCGGCCTGGTTGGCCCAGAGGCCAGCTGGGCTGTGGCCCAGTGGGGGGGTCCTTTTTTTTTGTTTCCTTTTCTTCCTTTTTTTATTCTATTTCTTTTCAGTTTTCTTTTATTTTAGTTTTATAAAATTTAAAAGCGACAACTAATTTGGTGTTATTAAATAGGTCACAGCCCCAAATATTGTGGCACCTTAAATAAAGTGTTTTGCATGTGCTTATTATTTTAAAATCATTTTAGATAATTGTTTTATCGTTGTTTTAGTTTATTTAGTGCATCTAATCATATTATAAAAATGTGGTTTCACCACCATAATTACTTAGGATTTATTGGTCAACCTTAGAACATTTAATTTTTGACAATTGAAAACTTTTATTATTTGCTTGATTTTGAATATGAATTCGAACGGGATTTGATGCATCTAGAGGTTAACAACAGTAATCGTGGTGACGTGGCATCGTTAATAGGGAATTACTGTAGCTTAATTATCCGGTCGTCACAGGAAGATTCTCATCTTGTCATGCAAGTCAAGAAGGACTCCGCTCGATCTGGAGATCTCGAATTCAAGCCATGCCCTCATGTCAGGCCAAAGTTTCACCTTTGGCTCCCTCACCTTTGTCGCAAACGAGATGGGTTGGCTCAACACCAACCCGTCACCCACCCCATCTGAACCCTCTTTTTGGAAACACTCGGGTTCACCATCGACCGCTGGAGTGACATCCGCCGTTGCGCCCCGCCACTTTCGCGGGCATTGGACGCAGCTCCCGAGCGTGCTCCGAAGCCCACATCCATAGCTTCCAATGTTTGCTTCCACTGCCTCAGTGCTGACATGACATGGACATCGAAACCACCGTATTGGCTGCCCTGCGAAACAACAAATAGAAACATATGTCTGGCACGGGAAATCAACCACAAAGTCAGCTCAAAGGAAAAAAATCAACCATGAAAATATCTAATGATATATATTTGTACAGACTAAGTAGCAACCATGTACTCCGTCAATCTTCCATGGTGCTGGGAAGCACTTTCTCCTGTTTCAACATAAAAGCACACCCATTTTTTCCATCACAACCCAAAATGGGCTCTCTTTTTTTGTTTCAAATTATTGTATTTCCCATGTTGATTACAAGTGACGGTGTACGATACAGAAGGTGGGCCGTCGGCTGTGAAGCCGGTCACTAGGCTCGCCTCGGGGCCTAACAGGCCAAGGCATGGCCAGGTCCCCTTGACCCGTAGGAAGCCTTCCTTTCGGAAGATTCTCATCTTGTTGTGCAAGTCAAGAAGAAATCCACTCGATCTGGAGATCTAAAATTCAAGCCATCGCCCTCATGTCGGGCCAAAGTTTCACCTTTGCTCCCTCACCTTCGTCGCAAACGAGATGGGTTGCCTCTACACCAACCTGTCACCCACCCCATATGAACCCTCTTCTTGGAAAGTCTCGAGTTCATCATCGACCGCTGCAGTGACATCCGCCTTCGCGCCCCACCACTTCCGCGGGCATTGGACGCAGCTCCGGAGCGTGCTCTGAAGCCCACATCCATAGCTTCCAATGATTGCTACCACTACCTAAGTGCTGAAATGACATGGACGTCTAAACCACCGTATTGGCTACCCTGCGAAACAACAAAAAGAAATATGTGTCTAGTGCAGCAAATCAACCACAAAGTCAGCTCAAAGGAAAGAAAATCAATCACGGAAATATCTAATGATACATATTTGTACAGACTAAGTAGCAACCCTGTACTCCGTCAATCTCCCATGGTGCTGGGAAGTACTTTCTCCTGTTTCAACATAAAAGCACACCCATTTTTTCCATCACAACCCCAAGTGGGCTATCTTTTTTTTGTTTCAAATTATTGTATTTCAAATGCTGATTACAAGTGACGGTGTACGATACAGAAGGTGGGTCATCGGCTATGAAGCCGGTCACCAGGCTGGCCTTGGGGCCTAAGAGGCCAAGGCATGGCCAGGGCCCCTCGACCCGTAGGACACCCTCCTTCCGGAAGATACTCATCTTGTCGTGCAAGTCAAGAAGCACTCCGCTTGATCTGGAGGTCTCGAATTCAAGCCATCGCCCTCATGTCGGGCCAAAGTTTCACCTTTGGCTCCCTCACCTTCGGCGCAAACGAGATGGGTTGGCTCTACACCAACCCGTCACCCACCCCATCTGAACCCTGTTCTTGGAAAGCCTCGAGTTCATCATCGACTGCTGCAGTGACATACGCCTTCGCGCCCCGCCACTTCCGGAGGCATTGGACGCAGTTCCCGAGCGTGCTCTCAAGCCCACCTCCATAGCTTCCAATGTTTGCTTCCACTGCCTCAGTGCTGACATGACATGGACATCGAAACCACCGTATTGGCTGCCCTGCGAAACAACAAAAAGAAACGTGTGTTTGGCACAGCAAATCAACCACAAAGTCAGCTCAAAGGAAAAAATCAACCACAAAAATATCTAATGATATATATTTTTATAGACAAAGTAGCAACCATGTACTCCGTCAATCTCCCATGGTGCTGGGAAGCACTTTCTCCTGTTTCAACATAAAAGCACACCCATTTTTTCCATCACAACCCCAAATGGGCTATCTTTTTTTGTTTCAAATTATTGTATTTCAAATGCTGATTACAAGTGACGGTGTACGATACAGAAGGTGGGCCGTCGGCTATGAAGCCGGTCACTAGGCTGGCCTTGGGGCCTAAGAGGCCAAGGCATGGCCAGGGCCCCTCGACCCATAGGACACCCTCCTTCCGGAAGATACTCATCTTGTCGTGCAAGTCAAGAAGCACTCCGCTTGATCTGGAGATCTCGAATTCAAGCCATTGCCCTCATGTCGGGCCAAACTTTCACCTTTGGCTCCCTCACCTTCGGCGCAAACGAGATGGGTTGGCTCTACACCAACCCGTTACCCACCCCATCTGAACCCTCTTCTTGGAAAGCCTCGAGTTCATCATCGACCGCTGCGGTGACATACGCCTTCGCGCCCCGCCACTTCCACGGGCATTGGATGCAGCTCCCGAGCGTGCTCTCAAGCCCACCTCCATAGCTTCCAATGTTTACTTCCACTGCCTCAGTGCTGACATGACATGGACATCGAAACCACCGTATTGGCTGCCCTGCGAAACAACAAAAAGAAACGTGTGTCTGGCGCAGCAAATCAACCACAAAGTCAGCTCAAAGGAAAAATATCAACCACGAAAATATCTAATGATATATATTTGTACAGACTAAATAGCAACCATGTACTCCGTCAATCTCCCATGGTGATGGGAAGCACTTTCTCCTGTTTCAACATAAAAGCACACCCATTTTTTCCATCACAACCCAAAATGGGCTCTCTCTTTTTTGTTTCAAATTATTGTATTTCTCATGCTGATTAGAAGTGACGGTGTACGATACAGAAGGTGGGCCGTCAGCTGTGAAGCCGGTCACTAGGCTCGCCTCGGGGCCTAACAGGCCAAGGCATGGCCAGGGCCCCTCGACCCATAGGATGCCCTCCTTCCGGAAGATTCTCATCATGTCATGCAAGTCAAGAAGCACTCCGCTCGATCCAGAGATCTCGAATTCAAGCCATCGCCCTCATGTCGGGCTAAAGTTTCACCGTTGGCTTCTTCACTTTCGTTGCAAACGAGATGGGTTGGCTCTACAGCAACCCGTCACCCACCCCAACTGAACCTTCTTCTTGGAAAGCCTCGAGTTCATCACTGACCGCTGCAGTGACATCCATCTTCGCGCCCCGCCAGTTCCGCTAGCATTGGACGCAGCTCCCGAGCGTTCTCTGAAGCCCACATCCATAGCTTCCAATGTTTGCTTCCACTGCCTTAGTGCTGACATGACATGGATGTAGAAACCACCGTATTCGCTGCCCTGTGAAACAACAAAAAGAAACATGTGTCTGGAGCAGCAAATCAACCACAAAGTCAGCTCAAAGGAAAAAAATCAACCACGAAAATATATAATGGTATATATTTGTACATACTAAGTAGCAACCATGTACTCCGTCAATCTCCCATGGTAATGGGAAGCACCTTCTCCTATTTCAACATAAAAGCACACCCATTTTTTCCATCACAACCCAAAATGGGCTCTCTTTTTTTGTTTCAAATTATTGTATTTCTCATGCTGATTACAAGTGACAGTGTACGATATAGAAGGTGGGCCGTCAGCTGTGAACCCGGTCACTAGGCTTGCCTCGGGGCCTAACAGGCTAAGGCATGGCCAGGGCTCATCGACCCGTAGGAAGCCCTCCTTCCAGAAGATTCTCATCTTGTCATGCAAGTCAAGAAGCACTCCGCTCGATCTGGATATCTCGAAGTCAAGCCATCGCCCTTATGTCGGGCCAAAGTTTCACCTTTGGCTCCCTCACCTTCGTCGCAAACGAGATGGGTTGGCTCTACACAAACCCGTCACCCACCCCATCTGAACCCTCTTCTTGGAAACACTCGAGTTCACCATCGACCGCTGCGGTGACATCCGCCTACGAGCCCCGCCACTTCGTGGGCATTGGAAGCAGATTCCGAGCGTGCTCTAAAGCCCACAACCATAGCTTCCAATGTTTGCTTCCACTACCTCAGTGCTGACATGACATGGACGTCGAAACCACCGTATTGGCTGTGCTGCGCAACAACAAAAAGAAACATGTGTCTGGCGCAGCAAATCAACCACAAAGTCAACTCAAAGGAAAAAATCAACCACAAAAATATCTAATTATATATATTTGTACATACTAAGTAGCAACCATGTACTCCGCCAATATCCCATGGTGCTGGGAAGCACTTTCTCCTATTTCAACATAAAATCACACCCATTTTCCCCCATGACAACCCAAAATGGGCTCTCTTTTTTGTTTCAAATTGTTGTATTTCTCATGCTGATTACAAGTGACGGTGTACGATACAGAAGGTGGGTCGTTGGCTGTGAAGCCGATCACTAGGCTCGCCTCAGGACCTAACAGGTGAAGGCATGGCCAGGGCCTCTCGACCCGTAGGAAGCCCTCCTTTCGGAAGATTCTCATCTTGTCGTGCAAGTCAAGAAGCACTCCGCTTGATCTGGAGATGTCGAATTCAAGCCATCGCCCTCATGTCGGGCCAAAGTTTCACCTTTGGCTCCCTCACCTTCGTCGCAATCGAGATGGGTCGGCTCTACACCAACCCGTCACCCACCCCATCTGAATCCTCTTCTTGGAAAGCCTCGAGTTCATCATCGACCGCTGCGGTGACATCCGCCTTTGCGCCCCGCCACTTCAGCGGGCATTGGACGCAGCTCCCGAGCGTGCTCTGAAGCCCACATCCATAGCTTCCAATGTTTGCTTCCATTGCCTTAGTGCTGACATGACATGGACGTCGAAACCACCGTATTGGCTGCCCTGCAAAACAACAAAAATAAACATGTGTCTGGCGCAGCAAATGAACCACAAAGTCAGTTCAAAGGAAAAAAAATCAACCACGAAACTATCTAATGATATATATTTGTACAGACTAAGTAGCAACCATGTACTCCGTCGATCTCCCATGGTGCTGGGAAGCACTTTCTCCCGTTTCAACATAAAAGCACACCCATTTTTCCCATCACAACCCAAAATGGGCTCTCTTTGTTGTTTCAAATTATTGTATTTCTCATGCTGATTACAAGTGACAGTGTATGATACAGAAGGTGGGCCGTCGGCTGTGAACCCGGTCACTAGGCTCGCCTCGGGGCCTAACAGGACAAGGCATGGCCAGGGCTGCTCGACCCGTAGGAAGCCCTCCTTCCGGAAGATTCTCATCTTGTCGTGCAAGTCAGGAAGCACTCCGCTCGGTCTCAAGATCTTGAATTCAAGCCATCGCCCTCATGTCGGGCTAAAGTTTCACCTTTGGCTCCTTCACCTTCGTCGCAAACGAGATGGGTTGGCTCTACACCAACCCGTCACCCACCCCATCTGAACCCTCTTCTTGGAAAGCCTCGAGTTCATCATCGACCGCTGCGGTGACCTCCGCGTTCGCGCCCCGCCACTTTCGCGGGCATTGGACGCAACTCCCGAGCGTTCTCTGAAGCCCACATCCATAGCTTCCAATGTTTGCTTCCACTGCCTCAGTGCTAACATGACATGGATGTAGAAACCACCGTATTGGTTGCCCTGTGAAACAAGTAAAAGAAACATTTGTCTGGCGCAGCAAATCAACCACAAAATCAGCTCAAAGGAAATAAAATCAACCACGAAAATATCTAATGATATATATTTGTACAGACTAAGTAGCAACCATGTACTCCGTCAATCTCCCATGGTAATGGGAAGCACTTTCTCCTGTTTCAACATAAAAGCACACCCATTTTTTCCATCACAACCCAAAATGGGCTTTTTTTTTCAAATTATTGTGTTTCTCATGCTGATTATAAGTGATGGTGTACGATACAGAAGGTGGGCCGTCGGCTGTGAACCCGGTCACTAGGCTCGCCTCGGGGCCTAACAGGCTAAGGCATGGCCAGGGCCCATCGTGTAACGCCCCATATGTAACTTGCCCTATTTGTATTCCAACTCTTGCCATTTTTGGCACTAAGTTATGTTATTTCCTCGTTGTTAGGTTTTGTCTTCATTTTGTTTTTGCCTTTGTCATGCATCTCATATCATGTCATCATGTGCATCGCATTTGCATACGTGTTCGTCTCATGCATCCGAGCATTTTCCTTGTTGTCCGTTTTGCATTCCGGCGCTCCTATATCATTCGGTGTCCCATTTTGCCTCTTTTCGTGTGCGGGTATTAAACGTTCTCGGATTGGACCGAGACTTGCCAAGCGGCCTTGGTTTACTACCGGTAGACCACCTGTCAAGTTTCGTGCCATTTGGACTTTGTTAATACTCCAACGGTTAACCGAGAAACCGTAAAGGCCTCGTGTGTGTTGCAGCCCAAAACCTCTCTAAAGTGGCCCAAAACCCACCTAAACCTCCTTCATCATCTCGGTCGTTGATCACGATCGCGTGGCTGAAAACCGTGCTTTGGAGCCTCCTAGCTTCCTCTACCTATAAATATAAACCACCACCAAAAATCTCGCAGTTAAACCCTAACCCATCCCTCTCCTCGCGCCGCCGGACGAAAACCGCCGGACGGACGTGTCCGATCCACCTCTCCACCGCCACGTGTCGTCGCGCCGTTCGTCGGGGCGCCGGCCCGCCGAGGCCCGGGTCGGGCCCTCCCGGCCCATCCGGCCGCGCCGCCGCCCCTCGGCCTCCCGCTCGCCCGCGCCTCGAGCGCCACCGCCTTATCCGCTCCCGCCGGCGACCTCCCACCGCGACCCCGCCGTCCCCGGCCAGCGCCGCCCTCCGGCGCTCGTGCTGCACCACCCCGCCGCCCGGTGCCCGTCGCCCCCGCTGCCCGGTGCCCGTCGCCCCGCCATCTCCTCTCGCCGGCACCGCCCGGATTCGACCGGATCCGCCCTCCCCGGCCTCCTCCGACGGGGATCCAGCGAGATCCGCCGCTGCCTCGAAATCCGTGCCCAATCTGGATCGGCTACAGTAAACCCTAGACGGTTGACTTTTGTCCCAGTTTCCCATCATTTTTAGCAGATTTCATCATGCCATATCTTTGCATCCGTGGTTCCGTTTTGGGCGTGTAGCATATCAAATTGTTCGTATCGATGTGTACTTCATTTCATTCCATTGCACCATGTTCATTTGAGTTCATCTTGATGCCCTACATGCTGTTGCAAGAGTGCTACGTAATGTTAGTTTCAGATTCTTATTAGAATTTGGACATTTGTCATTTTTGCCATGTTTAATATGTGCCTCCTATGAACTTGAGCCCTACGTGTGTTTTGAAGTATGCCATGCCATCTTTAGAGGGGTGTATGCCATGTATTTTTGTGATCTTTGTGGTGACTAGCACAAGCATGCAAAGTAGCTCTAGTAATGTTGCTGATTTCAGGGACTTAGAAATCTTCTAAGTCATTTTCCTGATTATATTTTTATGCCATGTATTCATGTTGCTACAGAGTGATCCATGCCTCTTTTGAGCATGTTCAGTAAGGATGATTTTGAGATATTGTTATGCTCTATCCATCCATGTCTTTGTTTGCAATTATGGAGTCCCCTAGCATGACTCAATCGTGCTCTACTTTTGCTATAAAATGTTCCTGGCAGATTGTTTATGTGTTAAGCAATTTTGCCGAGGTTGTTGTAGTTGATCCTTGCATGCTATGGGAGTGTTCTTGCCATGGTTAGCTTATTTATCATGTCTACTTGCTGGGTGTATGATTAGTTTGTCATACAATGCTTTGTGGTGAGTGCATCGAGCTCGCAAACATGCCTACGTAAATCTGTTTTGCCATGTTCCAGTTTTCTGCTAAGTCTGAATATGTTAACGAAGCTTGCTATGTTCACATGGATGCCATTGTATTTTCTGATCCCTTTTGGCTTATGGTCAGTAAGGGACTTTTGTTATATGCTTTGAGTAGTTTCATGCCATGCCTTGCCTTGCCATGATATATTCCTGTAGCATGTTGTTATCTTGCTCTAAACATTGCTTCCTGATGCTAAATCTTGACATGTTATTTTCACCAAGTCTGTGAACCTGTTATCTTTTGCACTGTTGCCATGCTTGTTTGAACCTGCTATTGTGTGATTTACCCGTAGCTTAGTGTTCATCTTTTGTCAAGCATCTTGAGTGGATCACTGCCATATGCTTTGTTGTTATGTTAGAGTGCAGTAGCTTATTTTTCTTGATGTATTTAGATGGCCTCGTGCTGTTAATCGCAGCTTTGTGCCATTATTGTTTTGCTTGCCATTTGCAAACCGTGCATCCGATTTCGGTGATCTTTATATCGATTTCGACCGAAATCAACTCATCTTTCCAGCGGAACTCTTGGTTTTCTAAGTTGAGGCCTGGTTCAATCTTTCCTTTCCGAAACATGCATATGCATCACATGTCACATCCCGCATATCATGCCATGTTTTGCATCATGTTGCTTGCGCATTGCACCGTGGTTGATTGTTGTTTCCCTTTGTTTGTGTTCTTGCCTTGGGTAGAGCCGGGAGACAAGTACGTGATCGAGGAACCTGTTGAGAATGTTTACGAGGATCAAGCTTACATCAACTCGGAGAACTTTGCAGACAAGATGACCATACCCTCGAAATCACTTCTATCTTTGCTTGCTAGTTGCTCGCTCTTTTGCTATGCCTATGCTACGATACCTAACACTTGCTTATCATGCCTCCCATATTGCCATGTCAAACCTCTAACCCACCTTGTCCTAGCAAACCGTTGTTTGGCTATGTTACCGCTTTTGCTCAGCCCCTCTTATAGCGTTGCTAGTTGCAGGTGAAGATTGGAGTTTGTTCCTTGTTGGAACATGATTTTTGTTGGGATATCATTATTATATCTTGTCTACTTTAATGCATCTATATACTTGGTAAAGGGTGGAAGGCTCGGCCTTATGCCTAGTGTTTTGTTCCACTCTTGCCACCCTAGTTTCCGTCATACCGGTGTTATGTTCCTTGATTTTGTGTTCCTTACACGGTTGGGTTATAATGGGAACCCCTTGACAGTTCGCCTTGAATAAAACTCCTCCAGCAAGGCCCAACATTGGTTTTACCATTTGCCACCTAGCCTCTTTTCCCTTGGGTTGAGCGGACTCAAGGGTCATCTTTATTTTAACCCCCCGGGCCAGTGCTCCTCTGAGTGTTGGTCCAAAACAGAGCCACTTGCAGCGCCACCTCGGGGAAACTTGAGGGTTGGTTTTAGTTGTATGTAGTGTTCATCCGGTGTGCCCTGAGAACGAGATATGTGCAGCTCCTATCGGGATTTGTCGGCACAGCGGGTGGTCTTGCTGGACTTGTTTTACCATTGTCGAGGTGTCTTGTAACCGGGATTCCGAGTCTGATCGGGCCGTCCTGGGAGAAGGAATATCCTTCGTTGACCGCGAGAGCTTGTGATGGGCTAAGTTGGGACACCCCTGGAGGGATTTGAACTTTCGAAAGCCGTGCCCGCAGTTATGGGCAGATGGGAATTTGTTAATGTCCGGTTGTAGAAAACCTGAAACTAAACTTAATTAAAATGAATCAACAGAGTGTGTGACCATGATGGTCTCTTTTCGGCGGAGTCCAGGAAAAGAACACGGTCTCGTGTTATGCTTGAATGTAGGTTGTTCTAGGATCACTTCTTGATCATAGATTCTCGACTATGCTTTGCCTTTCTCTTCTCGCTCTCATTTTCGTATGTTAGCCACCATATATGCTAGTGCTTGCTGCAGCTCCACCTCATACCTTTTCCCTACCCATAAGCTTAAATAGTCTTGATCGCGAGGGTGTGAGATTGCTGAGTCCCCGTGACTCACAGATTACTTCAAAACCAGATGCAGGGACCGATGATACCATTCCAGGAGATGCGACTGAGCTCAAGTGGGAGTTCGATGAGGACTCAGGACGATACTACGTTTCTTACCCAGACGATCAATAGTGGAGCCCAGTTGGGGCGATCAGGGACATTATGCATTTGGGGTTGTCTTTATTTTGGTTCCGTAGTCGGAACTTGATTGTATCTGGATGTTTGTAATGATATATTTATGCTATTGTGTGACGTGGCGATTGAAAGCAAACTATGTACCTATTTTCTTATTCAGTACATGGGATGTGTAAAGATTACCCCTCTTGCGACATTGCTTACAATGCGGTTATGCCTCTAAGTCGTGCTTCGACACATGGGAGATATAACCGCATTGTGGGCTTTGCACATCGACCCGTAGGAAGCCCTCCTTCCGGAAGATTCTCATCTTGTCGTGCAAGTCAAGACTCCGCTCGATCTGGAGATCTCGAATTCAAGCCATCGCCCTCATGTCGGGCCAAAGTTTCACCTTTGGCTCCCTCACCTTCATCGCAAACGAGGTGGGTTGGCTCTACACCAACCCGTCACCCACCCCATCTGAACCCTCTTCTTGGAAAGCCTCGAGTTCACCATCGATCGCTGCGGTGACATCCGCCTTTGAGCCCCGCCACTTCCGTGGGCATTGGAAGCAGATCCCGAGCATGCTCTGAAGCCCACATCCATATCTTCCAATGTTTGCTTCCACTGCCTTAGTGCTGACATGACATGGACGTCGAAACCACCGTATTGGCTGCCCTACGAAACAACAAAAAGAAACATGTGTCTGGCGCAGCAAATCAACCACAAAGTCAACTCAAAGGAAAAAATCAACCATGAAAATATCTAATGATATATATTATTACAGACTAAGTCACAACCATGTACTCCGTCAATCTCCCATGGTGCTGGGAAGCACTTTCTCCTGTTTCAACATAAAAGCACACCCATTTTTTTCCATCACAACCCAAAATGGGCTCTCTTTTTTGTTTCAAATTATTGTATTTCTCATGCTAATTACAAGTGACGGTGTATGATACAGAAGGTGGGTCGTCGGCTGTGAAGCCGGTCACTAGGCTCGCCTCGGGGCCTAACAGGCCAAGGCATGGCCAGGGCCCCTTGACCCATTGGAAGCCCTCCTTCCGGAAGATTCTCATCTTGTCGTGCAAGTCAAGAAGCACTCCGCTCGATCTGGAGATCTCGAATTCAAGCCATCGCCCTCATGTCGGGCCAAATTTTCACCTTTGGCTCCCTCACCTTCGTCGCAATCGAGATGGGTTGGCTCTACACCAACCCGTCACCCACCCCATCTGAACCTCTTCTTGGAAAGCCTCGAGTTCATCATCGACCACTGCGGTGACATCTGCCTTCGCGCCCGCCACTTCCGCGGGCATTGGACGCAGCTCCCGAGCGTGCTCTGAAGCCCACATCCATAGCTTCCAATGTTTGCTTCCACTGCCTTAGTGCTGACATGACATGGATGTCGAAACCACCGTATTGGCTGCCCTGCGAAACAACAAAAAGAAACATGTGTCTGGCGCAGCAAATCAACCACAAAGCCAGCTCAAAGGAAAAAAAACAACCACGAAAATATCTAATGATATATATTTGTACAGACTAAGTAGCAACCATGTACTCCGTCAATCTCTCATGGTGCTGGGAAGCACTTTCTCCTATTTCAAAATAAAAGCACACCCATTTTTTTCCATCACAACCCAAAATGGGCTCTCTTTTTTTGTTTCAAATTATTGTATTTCTCATGTTGATTACAAGTGATGGTATACGATATAGAAGGTGGGCCGTCGGGTGTGAAGCCGGTCACTAGGTTCGCCTTGGAGCCTAACAGGCCAAGGCATGGCCAGGGCCCCTCGACCCATAGGAAGCCCTCCTTCCGGAAGATTCTCATCTTGTCGTGCAAGTCAAGAAGCACTCTGCCTGATATGGAGATCTCGAATTCAAGCCATCGCCCTCAGGACGGGCCAAAGTTTCACCTTTGGCTCCCTCACCTTCGTTGCAAACGAGATGGGTTGGCTCCACACCAACCCGTCACCCTCCCCATCTGAACCCTCTTCTTGGAAGCCTCGAGTTCATCATCGATCGCTGCAGTGACATCCGCCTTCGCGCCCCGCCACTTCCGCGGGCATTGGATGTAGCTCCTAAACGTGCTCTGAAGCCCACATCCATAGCTTCCAATGTTTGCTTCCACTGCCTCAGTGCTGACATGAGATGGACGTCGAAACCACCTTATTGGCTGCACTGCGAAGCAACAAAAAGAAACATGTGTCTGTCACAGCAAATCAACCACAAAGTCAGCTCAAAGTAAAAAAATCAACCATGAAAATATATAATGATATATATATTTGTACAGACTAAGTAGCATCCATGTACTCCATCAATCTCCCATGGTGCTGGGAAGCACTTTCTCCTATTTGAACATAAAAGCACATGCATTTTTTTCATCACAACCCAAAATGGGCTCTCTTTTCTTGTTTCAAATTATTGTATTTCTCATGTTGATTACAAGTGACGGTGTACAATATAGAAGGTGGGCCATCGGGTGTGAAGCCGGTCACTAGGCTCGCCTCGGAGCCTAACAGGCCAAGGCATGGCCAGGGCCCCTTGACCCGTAGGAAGCCCACCTTCCGGAAGATTCTCATCTTGTTGTGCAAGTCAAGAAGCACTCCGCTCGATCTGGAGATCTCGAATTCAAGCCATCGCCCTCATGTCGGGCCAAAGTTTCACCTTTGGCTCCCTCACCTTCGCCGCAAACGAGTTGGGTTGGCTCTACACCAACACATCACCCACCCCATTTGAACCCTCTTCTTGGAAAGGCTCGAATTCATCATCGACCGCTGTGGTGACATCCGCCTTTGCACCCCGCCACTTCCGCGGGCATTGGACGCAGCTCCTAGGCGTGCTCTGAAGCCCACATCCATAGCTTCCAATGTTTGCTTCCACTGCCTCGGTCCTGACATGACATGGACGTCGAAACCACCGTATTGGCTGCCCTGGGAAACAACAAAAATAAACATGTGTTTGGCACAGCAAATCAACCAAAAAGTCAGCTCAAAGGAAAAAAATCAACCACAAAAATATCTAATGATATATATCTATACGGACTAAGTGGCTCTGACTGCCCACGCACAAGTAAAGGGGTCGAAAGGAAAGCCCCTACTTTTGTACACCAACAAGCGTGGAGACAAGGCTCGAGGCGATGGAGCAACAAGTTTTCAAGTGTCAGGAGATGGTGGAGCGTGGACTCGACTCCAATCACATAATGATCACGGAGTTCACCAACAACCACAAGCTGGACGCCAAGGACATTGGGGAGGCCATATTCAAGCTTCATGAGAAAATCGAGCACCTCCGAGCCTAGATCTATGACCTGCAAAATCAAAACTGTGAGTATGAATATATATTCAAGAGGATTAGTTTGGCTGCAGATTTGAGGATTCCGGAGACTCTATCATCCTTCTATGATGGTGAGCCTATGCCTTGGAAGAGGGATGACAAGCCTACATCATCAACAACGCCATCTCCTTCACCGGCGAAAGAGATATAATCACATCTGGTATGGGCACTCCCCTTGGCAATTGCCAAGCTTGGGGGAGTGCCCCGGTATCATATCACCATCACTTTTATCTTTATCGTTTTTCTTAGTTCGATCCTTTTGATAATATCTTGATCTAGTATAATAAAGTTTTAGTATGATCTAGTTGTGAGTTTTGCTTTATGATCCTTCTATGTAATCGAGTCCGTGAGCTATATATAATAAAGATTAGTGTTGAGTCAAGGGCTTGATTATTTTACTATGATCTTGAGGGAATAAAATAAAAGAGAAGAAATAAAGAGAAATAAAGAGATCATATGGATCTAATGGAGAGTAATGAACTCACATATAAAGAGTATGATGAATAAAAGTTGTTGTGAGTCGACAAACATAGTTTTGGTCATCGTTGCAATTAATAGGAAGTAATAAATAAAGAGAGGTTCACATATAAATATACTATCTTGGACATCTTTTATGATTGTGAGCACTCATTAAAGTACGATATGCTAAAGAGTTGATGTTGGACAAGACAACATAATGGGTTATGTTTTCTTACATCTGAGATAAATTATATTGTCATGGATCATCCAACATGTTGAGCTTGCCTTTCCCTCTCATGCTAGCCAATTTCTTTGCACCAAGTAGAGATACTACTTGTGCTTCCAAACATCCCTAAACCCAGTTTTGCCATGAGAGTCCACCATACCTACCTATGGATTGAGTAAGATCCTTCAAGTAAGTTGTCATCGCTGCATGCAATAAAAATTGCCTTCTAAATATGTATGACTTATTAGTGTGGAGAAAATAAGCTTTATACGATCTTGTGATATGGAAGCTATAAAAGCGACAGACTGCATAATAAAGGTCCATATCACAAGTGGAAATATAAAGTGACGTTCTTTTGCATTAAGATTTTGTGCATCCAACCATAAAAGCGCATGACAACCTCTACTTCCCTCTGCGAAGGGCCTATCTTTTACTTTTATCTTCTACCTCACATAAGAGTCATGGTGATCTTCACCTTTCCTTTTTACATTTTATCCTTTGGCAAGCACAATGTGTTGGAAAGATCCAGATACATATAGCTAATTGGATGTGAGTCTGCATGAGCTATTATTGTTGAAGTTACCCTTGAGGTAAAGAGTTGGGAGGCAAAACTATAAGCCCCTATCTTTCTCTGTGTCCGATTAAAAATCCATACCCATAAATATTGCGTGAGTGGTAGCAATTGTGAAATACTAAAAGATGGTTGAGTATGTGGACTTGCTGAAAAGCTCTTATATTGGCTCTTTCCTATGTTATGATAAATTGAAATTGCCTCAATGACTGAGATCAGAGTTTGTTGGTTCTCAATGAAGTTTATGATTCATACTTGAAATTGTGATTGAATTATTACTTTAGCATAAGAGATCATATGACAATATATATATATGTCGTTGTTCTAAGAATGATCATGATGCCCTCATGTCCGTATTTTATTTTTATCGACACCTCTATCTCTAAACATGTGGACATATTTTTCGATTTTGGCTTTCGCTTGAGGACAAGCGAGGTCTAAGCTTGGGGGAGTTGATACGTCCATTTTGCATCATGCTTTCATATCGATATTTATTGCATTATGGGCTGTTATTACACATTATGTCATAATACTTATGCCTATTCTCTCTTATTTTACAAGGTTTACATGAAGAGGGAGAATGCCGGCAGCTGGGATTATGGGCTGGAAAAGGAGCAAATATTAGAGACCTATTCTGCACAGCTCCAAAAGTCCTGAAACTTCACGGAAGTTATTTCTAGAATATATAAAAAATATTGGGCGAAAGAAGTTCCAGATGGGGCCCACACCCTGGCCACGAGGGTGGGGGCGCACCCTACCCCCTGGGCGTGCCCCTGCCTCATGGGCTCCCTGGTGGCCCTCCGATGCCCATCTTCTACTATATGAGGTCTTTCGTCCGAGAAAAAATCATAAGCAAGCTCACGGGACGAAACTCCACCGCCACGAGGCGGAACCTTGGCGGAACCAATCTAGGGCTCCGACAGAGCTGTTCTGCCGGGGAAACTTCTCTTCGAGAGGGGGAAATCATCACCATCATCATCACCAACGATCCTCTCATCGGGAGGGGGTCAATCTCCATCAACATCTTCACCAACACCATCTCATCTCAAACCCTAGTTCATCTCTTGTATCCAATATTTGTATCCAAACCTCAGATTGGTACCTGTGGGTTTCTAGTAGTGTTGGTTACTCCTTGTAGTTGATGCTAGTTGGTTTACTTGGTGGAAGATCATATGTTTAGATCCATTATGCATATTAATACCCCTCTGATTATGAACATGAATATGCTTTGTGAGTAGTTACGTTTGTTCCTGAGGACATGGGAGAAGTCTTGCTATTAGTAGTCATGTGAATTAGGTATTCGTTCCATATTTTGATGAGATGTATGTTGTCATCCCTCCAGTGGTGTCATGTGAACATCGACTACATGTCACTTCACCATTGTTTGGGCATAGAGGGAGTGATACGTCTCCAACGTATCTATAAATTTTGATTTCTCCATGCTATATTATCTACTGTTTTGGACATTATTGGGCTTTATTATCCACTTTTATATTATTTTTGGGACTAACCTATTAACCAGAGGCCCAACCCAGAATTGCTGTTTTTTGCCTATTTTAGGGTTTCGAAGAAAAGGAATATCAAACGGAGTCCAAACGGAATGAAACCTTCGGGAACGTGATTTTCTCACCGAACATGATCCAGGAGACTTGGACCCTACGTCAAGAAACAAAGGAGGAGGCCACGAGGTAGGGGGCGTGCCTACCCCCCCAGGCGCGCCCTCCACCCTCGCGGGCCCCCTGTTGCTCCACCGACGTACTCCTTCCTCCTATATATACCTACGTACCCCCAAACGATCAAAGATGGAGCCAGAACCCTAATTCCACCACCGTAACTTTATGTATCCACGAGATCCCATCTTGGGGCCTGTTCCGAAGGTCCGCCGGAGGGGGTATCCATCACGGAGGGCTTCTACATCATTACCATAGCCCCTCCGATGAAGTGTGAGTAGTTTACCTCAGACCTACGGATCCATATGTAGCGACCAGACCTCAAACGGTCGAATCTCTGTGCTCAGGTGTCATCCCTGGATCAGTAATGCTGACACCACACAATACTTAAAAGTTTTATAACAGAGTAGCAATCACACACTTATTACATCGAGTGTCTCAATAGAGAACTTATTACAATAAATATGGCTTAAGGCCATCTAATAACGATAACAACGAAAGGCTTAGAAGATAAGTGAGTCCATCAACTCCAACGGCATCACTGAGTATAGAACCACTACCTAAAACTCCTTAATCGTCTTCTGAAAAGTCTGCAACATTAACGTTGCAGCCCGAAAACGGGTCAGCACATGGAATATGCTGGCAAGGTAACACATAAAGAGTAATGGAATGAAACAGCTATACTATATGCATATTTGGCTGGTGGAAAGCTCTATGGTTACAGTTTTGCGTAAAGCTATTTTTTCCCTACTGCAAAGAAATAAATTTTATTTAACTATCATGGTAGTTGTTAAACATTGAGAATGGTTGAAAACATTCTCAATCCCAATTAAGCATCATCATTAAACAAAACCCATCAAAATTTAATTAGAGAGTAACATGATGAGATTCACATGATAATCCAAGTACTAGATACTCAAAATGTCCATAACCGAGGACACGGCTAATCATGATTAGTTTATACACTCTGTAGAGGTTTGCGCACTTTTCCCCACAAGACTCGATCGCCTCCGTTTGGTTTCTCGCACTAAACGATGTTTGAGAAACGGGTGACCGAGACATAGTCTTTCAGAAGCGCTAGCACCTTACGATGGATAGACCGTTACACCTACTTTCTCGTACATCTGCTAGTCCATCCTGTAAGAGTTCGCACGACTTAATCAACTATGCTAGAGCCCATAATAGCTTGTGGCTGCACACGGAAGTTTCTAGTATGAAAAATCTCATGATCCCTTTGGGCCTGGGTGGCGGTCCATAAAGAAAAACAGGCAATCCTGGAATACCCAGGTACCTCAATCCACCCAGATGTGTGTTTAAGTTGCCACCTTAGATAAACCATTAATTAACAAACTCACATCTGTCATGGATATCACTCACCCAATCCACGTCTACTAGCATAGCATGGCATAATAGGCAAACGTAGAAGTAACTCCCAAAGGTTTGATAATACAATAGGTAATAGGTACTACCTCAACTACTTCCCATCCCACAATTTAATTAGATCGTAATCATGCAATGTTTGAGGATTGATCTAATGCAATAAAACTGGGTAGTAGGAGGTATGATCAAAGTGTTACTTGCCTTGCTGATGATCCGTGAAACCTAGAGATTCGAAGTAACAGGTGGCGCACTCCGGGTATTCTATCGCAGACAAACAAACAAGCATACAATAAGTATTCATCTAATGCACAGGTAAAACTCAAATAAGAGATCTAACCAGAAAATTCAACTTAAGAACTCTGGTTTGCAAAAAGAATCAAATCAAACGAAGCAACGAAAGTCAAACGGCAAAAGAAACATACTTCGTTTACTATTCTAGATCTAGGGCAATTTTTATAGTGGCAAAAACTTGTTTAAGTTGGTTAAACGGATAGAGGGTTTCGAGATGAAACTCCAGGCGCTTGAATCGCCTTATTCCGATAAACGAGCGAAAAGTTATACTAAAACGAAAATCGGATCAGGAATCGCGATCAGAAAAATCACGGATTTAATCTGAGAAAAGAAAAACAACGAACGTTCGCTAGAACGAACGAACACTCGCTATTTAAATAAATCAGAAAACCCAATCTATTTTAAAAAAACCGAAACTAAAAAAAACGAACAAAACCGTCGGAAAAACCGAACGGTTTTTTAGGAAAAACCGGCGTCTAAAAAAAAACTACCCGGCAACTACGGCGAGGCTCCGGTGGCGGCGGCGGGGCTCCGGAGGCGGCGGCGGTCGGCGGCGGCGCGGTGCAGCGGGGCGGCGGTCGGCGGCGTGGGGCGGCGACGCTAGGGCGGCGGGGCGGCGCGCTAGGGTTTGGGGAGGTCCCGGGCTGGGCTCCCCGGCTTATAAAGCCTGGACGGGCCTGGTGTCCGTGTCGGACACGGCCCGCAGGTCGGTTGCGTTTCTTTAATTAATTCCATGCAGAAAAACAAATAAAAGAAATACTAAACGGGCTCCAAAAATCCTAAAATAAATTTTCCCCGGCTTCTAAAATCAAGCCGCACAAGGTGAACATTTATTTGGGGCCTAAATGCAATTTTGGAAAACGCACATTTTTCCTAAATTCAAATAAAATATCGAAAAGCTCCGAAATAAAATCTAATTTGATTTTATTATTAAATCCTCAATATTTCTTTATTTCGGGAAAGTCATTTTATTCCCTCTCTCATATTTTTGTAATAGAAATAATTGATGATAAAATAATTAAAATCAAATGATCCTATTCTCAAAATTTGAGAAAACTCAAATATGAAAATAACGAAATCCCCAACTCTCTCCGTGGGTCCTTGAGTTGCGTGGAATTTCTAGGATCAAAACCAAAAGCAAATAAATTATGATATGCAATGATGATCTAATGTATAACATTCCAAATTGAAAATTTGGGATGTTACACCATAGTTATTAGCTAGATGGCTTATTCTCTCTTTTTGGATCTCAATACAATGTTCTCCCCCTCTCTTGTGGAGATCTATTTGATGTAATCTTCTTTTTGCAGTGTGTTTGTTGAGACCGATGAATTGTGGGTTTATGATCAAGATTATCTATGAACAATATTTGAATCTTCTCTGAATTCTTTTATGCATGATTGGTTATCTTTGCAAGTCTCTTCGAATTATCAGTTTGGTTTGGCCTACTAGATTGATCTTTCTTGCAACGGGAGAAGTGCTTAGCTTTGGGTTCAATCTTGCGGTGTCCTTTCCCAATGACAGTAGGGGCAGCAAGGCACATATTGTATTGTTGCCATCGAGGATAACAAGATGTTTTTTTATCATATTGCATGAATTTATCCCTCTACATCATGTCATCTTGCTTAAGGCATTACTCTGTTTTCATGAACTTAATACTCTAGATGCATGCTGGATAGCGGTCGATGAGTGGAGTAATAGTAGTAGATGCAGGAAGGAGTCGGTCTACTTGTATCGGACGTGATGCCTATATACACAATCATACCTAGATATTTTCATAACTATGCTCAATTCTGTCAATTTCTCAACAGTAATTCATTCACCCACCGTAAAATACCTATGCTCTTGAGAGAAGCCACTAGTGAAACCTATGGCCCCCGGGTCTATCTTCATCATATTAATCTTCCAACACTTAGTTATTTCCTTTGCTTTTTTACTTGCCTTTTATTTTACTTTGCATCTCTATCATAAAAATACCAAAAATATTATCTTATAATATCTATCAGATCTCACTCTCGTAAGTGGCCGTGTAGGGATTGACAACCCCTTATCGCGTTGGTTGTGAGGATTTATTTGTTTTGTACAGGTGCGAGGGACTCGCGCGTAGCCTCCTACTGGATTGATACCTTGGTTCTCAAAAACTGAGGGAAATACTTATGCTACTTTGCTGCATCACCCTTTCCTCTTCAAGGGAAAACCAACGCAGTGCTCAAGAGGTAGCAAGAAGGATTTCTGGCGTCGTTGCCGGGGAGTCTATGCAAAAGTCAATATACCAAGTACCCATCACAATCCTTATCTCCCGCATTACATTATTTGCCATTTGCCTCTCGTTTTCCTCTCCCCCACTTCACCCTTGCCGTTTTATTCACCCTCTCTCTATCCTCCCTCTCCTTTTCCGTTCGCCTCTTTTTGCCCGCTTGCTTTTTGTTTGCTTGTGTGTTGGATTGCTTGCTTGTCACGATGGCTCAAGATAACACTAAATTGTGTGACTTTACCAATACCAACAACAATGATTTTATTAGCACTCCGATTGCTCCTCTTACCGACGCTGAATCTTGTGAAATTAACGCCGCTTTTCTGAATCTTGTCATGAAAGATCTGTTTTTCGGCCTTCCTAGTGAAGATGCCGCTACCCATCTAAATAGCTTCGTTGATTTGTGTGATATGCAAAAGAATAAAGATGTGGATAACGATATTGTTAAATTGAAGCTATTTCCTTTTTCGCTTAGAGATCATGCTAAAGCTTGGTTTTCGTCTTTGCCTAAAAATAGTATTGATTCTTGGAATAAGTGCAAAGATGCTTTTATCTCTAAGTATTTTCCTCCCGCTAAGATCATCTCCCTTAGAAACGATATTATGAATTTTAAGCAACTTGATCATGAACATGTTGCACAAGCTTGGGAGAGGATGAAATTAATGATACGTAATTGCCCTACTCATGGTTTGAATATGTGGATGATCATACAAAAATTTTATGCCGCATTGAATTTTGCTTCTAGAAATCTTTTAGATTCGGCCGCGGGAGGCACTTTTATGGAAATCACTTTAGGAGAAGCTACTAAACTCCTAGATAATATTATGGTTAATTATTCTCAATGGCATACTAAAAGATCTACTAATAAAAGGTGCATGCGATAGAAGAAATTAATGTTTTGAGTGGAAAGATGGATGAACTTATGAAATTATTTGCTAGTAAGAATGTTTCTTCTGATCCTAATGATATGCCCTTGTATACTTTGATTGAGAATAATAATGAATCTATGGATGTGAATTTTGTTGGTAGGAACAATTTTGGTAACAACACATATAGAGGAAATTTTAATCCTAGGCCTTATCCTAGTAATCCCTCTAATAATTATGGTAATTCCTACAACAATTCTTATGGAAATTATAATAAGATGCCCTCTGATTTTGAATCTAATATTAAAGAATTTTTTACTTCGCAAAAGAATTTCAATGCTTTGATTGAAGAAAAATTGCTTAAGATTGATGAGTTGGCTAGGAACGTTGATAGAATTTCTCTTGATGTTGATTCTTTGAAACTTAGATCTATTCCACCTAAGCATGATATCAATGAGTCTCTCAAAGCCATGAGAATTTCCATTGATGAGTGCAAAGAAAGAACCTCTAGGATGCGTGCTAAGAAAGATGCCTTTATAAGAGCATGTTCTTCTAGTTCCTATGAAAATAAAGATGAAGATGTAAAAGTTATTGATGTGTCCCCTATTAAATATTTGTTTTTAAATATGAATCTTAATAATGATGGGACTGAATATGATCCACCTTTACCTAGAAGGCGTTCCAAAATTCGGAGTTTTTATATCTTGATGCTAAAATTGATGAAAGTGGGATCAAAGAAATTAAAACCCTAGATGTTGCTAAACCCACTATTTTGTATTTCAAGGAATTTAATTATGAAAATTGCTCTTTGATTGATTGTATTTCCTTGTTGCAATCCGTGCTAAATTCTCCTCACGCTTATAGTCAAAATAAAGCGTTCACTAAACATATCGTTGATGCCTTGATGCAATCTTATGAAGAAAAACTTGAGTTGGAAGTTTCTATCACTAGAAAACTTTATGATGAGCGGGAACCAACTATTAAAATTAAGATTAAAGATCATGAGTTCTATGCTTTATGTGATTTGGGTGCTAGTGTTTCCACGATTCCAAAGACTTTGTGTGATTTGTTAGGTTTCCGTGATTTTGATGATTGCTCTCTAAACTTGCACCTTGCGGATTCCACTATTAAAAAACATATGGGAAGAATTAATGATGTTCTTATTGTTGCAAATAGGAATTATGTACCCGTAGATTTTATTGTTCTTGACATAGATTGCAATCCTTCATGTCCTATTATTCTTGGTAGACCTTTCCTTAGAACGATTGGTGCAATTATTGATATGAAGGAAGGAAATATTAGATTCCAATTTCCATTAAGGAAAGACATGGAACACTTTCCTAGAAATAAAATTAAATTACCTTATGAATCTATTATGAGAGCCACTTATGGATTGCCTACCAAAGATGGCAATACCTAGATCTATCCTTGCTTTTTATGCCTAGCTAGGGGCGTTAAACGATAGCGCTTGTTGGGAGGCAACCCAATTTTATTTTTATTCCTTGCTTTTTGCCCCTGTTTAGTAATAAATAATTTATCTAGCCTCTGTTTAGGTTGTGTTTTTGTGTTTAATTAGTGTTTGTGCCAAGTAGAACCGTTGGGAAGACTTGGGGAAAGTCTTGATATCTTGCTGTAAAAAACAGAAAATTTAGCGCTCACGAGAACGGCTGCCAGTTTTATTTCGAAGGTGATATTTAGTTAATTATTTTTTCAGATGATTAATAGATAAATTCCTCACGTCCAGAAATTTATTTTAGAATTTTTGGGGTTCCTTATCTTGCGCTAGCTGCAGATTACAACAGACTGTTCTGTTTTTGACAGATTCTGTTTTTTGTGTGTTGTTTGCTTATTTTGATGAATCTATGGCTAGTAAAATAGTTTATAAACCATAGAGAAGTTGGAATACAGTAGGTTTAACACCAATATAAATAAATAATGAGTTCATTACAGTACCTTGAAGTGGTCTTTTGTTTTCTTTCGCTAACGAAGCTCACGAGATTTTCCACTTTAAGTTTTGTGTTGTGAAGTTTTCAAGTTTTGGGTAAAGATTTGATGGATTATGGAACAAGGAGTGGCAAGAGCCTAAGCTTGGGGATGCCCATGGCACCCCCAAGATATTCTAAGTACACCTAAAAGCCAAAGCTTGGGGATGCCCCGGAAGGCATCCCCTCTTTCTTCTACTTCTATCGGTAACTTTACTTGGAGCTATATTTTTATTCACCATATGATATGTGTTTTGGTTGGAGCGTATTGTATAGTTTGAGTCTTTGATTTTTAGTTTACCACTTGCTGTACACACCTTTTGGGAGAGCCATGCATGATTTGGAATTTGTTAGAATACTCTATGTACTTCACTTATATCTTTTGAGTTATATTGTTTTGCTCTAGTACTTCACTTATATATTTTAGAGCACGGTGGTGGATTTGTTTTATAGAAACTATTGATCTCTCATGCTTCAATTAGATTATTTTGAAAGCCTTAAATATCATGGTAATTTGCTTAAATAATCCTAATATGCTAGGTATTCAAGAGTAAAAAAAATTCTTATGAGTGTTTTGAATACTAAGAGAAGTTTGATGCTTGATGATTGTTTTGAGATATGGAGGTAATAATATCAAAGTCGTGCTAGTTGAGTAGTTGTGAACTTGAGAAATGCTTGTGTTGAAGTTTGCAAGTTTCGTAGCATGCACGTATGGTAAATGTTATGTAACAAATTTGAAACATGAGGTGTTCTTTGATTGTCCTCCTTATGAGTGGCGGTCGGGGACGAGCGATGGTCTTTTCCTACCAATCTATCCCTCTAGGAGCATGCGCGTAGTGCTTGGTTTTTGATGACTTGTAGATTTTTGCAATAAGTATGCGAGTTCTTTATGACTAATGCCGAGTCCATGGATTATACACACTCTCACCCTTCCATCATTGCTAGCCTCTTCGGTACCGTGCATTGCCCTTTCTCACATTGAGAGTTGGTGCAAACTTCGCCGGTGCATCCAAACCCCGTGATATGATACGCTCTTTCACACATAAACCTCCTTATATCTTCCTCAAAACAGCCACCATACCTACCTATTATGGCATTTCCATAGCCATTCCGAGATAAATTGCCATGCAACTTTCCACCATTCCGTTTATCATGACACATTTATCATTGTCATATTGCTTAGCATGATCATGTAGTTGAAATAGTATTTGTGGCAAAGCCACCGTTCATAATTATTTCATACATGTCACTCTTGGTTCATTGCATATCCCGGTACACCGCCGGAGGCATTCATATAGAGTCATATCTTGTTCTAAGTATCGAGTTGTAATTCTTGAGTTGTAAATAAATAGAAGTGTGATGACCATCATTCATAGAGCATTGTCCTAAAAAAAGAGAAAGGCCAAAAAAAGAAAGGCCAAATAAAAATATATATAAAAGGGACAATGCTACTATCCTTTGCCACGCTTGTGCTTCAAAGTAGCACCATAATATTCATGATAGAGAGCCTTTCGTTTTGTCACTTTCATATACTAGTGGGAAATTTTCATTATAGAACTTGGCTTGTATATTCCAACAATGGGCCTCCTCAAGTGCCCTAGGTCTTCGTGAGCAAGCAAGTTGGATGCACACCCACTTAGTTTCTTTTTGTTTAGCTTTCATACATTTATAGCTCTAGTGCATCCGTTGCATGGAAATCCCTACTCCTTGCATTAACAACAATCGATGGGCATCTCCATAGCCCATTGATTAGCCTCGTTGATGTGAGACTTTCTCCTTTTTTCTTCTCCACATAACCCCCATCATCATATTCTATTCCATCCATAGTGCTATATCCATGGCTCGCGCTCATATATTGCGTGAAAGTTTATAGGTTTGAGATTACTAAAGTACGAAACAATTGCTTGGCTTGTCATCGGGGTTGTGCATGATGAGAACATTCTTGTGTGACGAAAATGGAGCATGACTAAACTATATGATTTTGTAGGGATGAACTTTCTTTGGCCATGTTATTTTGAGAAGACATAATTTCTTAGTTAGTATGCTCGAAGTATTATTATTTTTATGTCAATATGAACTTTTATCTTGAATCTTTCGGATCTGAATATTCATACCACAATTAAGAAGAATTACATTAAAATTATGCCAAGTAGCACTCCGCAACAAAAATTCTGTTTTTATCATTTACCTACTCGAGGACGAGCAAGAATTAAGCTTGGGGATGCTTGATACGTCTCCAACGTATCTATAATTTTTGATTGCTCCATGCTATATTATCTATTGTTTTGGACATCATTGGGCTTTATTATCCACTTTTATATTATTTTTGGGACTAACCTATTAACCGGAGGCCCAACCTAGAATTGTTGTTTTTTTGCCTATTTTAGGGTTTCGAAGAAAAGGAATATCAAACGGAGTCCAAACGGAATGAAACCTTCGGGAACGTGATTTTCTCACCGAACATGATCCAGGAGACTTGGACCCTACGTAGGGATGGCAATGGGTCAGGTTTGGGGCGGGTGGAGCTGGTCCAAATCCAACCCATGACCCATCTTCCTACCCTCTGCCCATCCATCAAATTATCCATGGGCAAAACTTGTGCCGATGTCCAAACCCACTGGATACCCACATACCCATGGAGTTCCATGGGCATAGAAAAGTCAGCATGAAGCCTTCCCAAAGAGCAAATTAACTCATCATCATTCACTCACAAATGACAACATAAGCTACATGCATAAGTAGGCAACAATTAATATGATGAGTCCTTAAGTGTGACATACCAGAGGTTGATTCTCCAGCATATAGCTCATGGAACAAGTTGCATATTTCCTGCCACTTCCCATTGATTCGCTCTTTCTACTATCACTGGCATATGGCCCCACATGTCATATGGGTATCCATTGGATATCCATGGAGCACAAACTATAACCATGCCCAACCTGGCTGTTCATGGGTATCCATATCCATGGACCCATGGGCGAAAATGTGCTCCATACCCTTGCCCAATCGGGTCGGGTATCCATGGATATCCAGATCCATGGATAAAATTGCCATCCCTAACCCTACGTTAAGAAACAAAGGAGGAAGCCACGAGGTAGGGGGGCACACACCCCCCCAGGCGCGCCCTCCACCCTCATGGGCCCCCTGTTGCTCCACCGACGTACTCCTTCCTCCTATATATACCTACGTACCCCCAAACGATCAAAGATGGAGCCAAAACCCTAATTCCACCGCCATAACTTTATGTATCCACGAGATCCCATCTTGGGGCCTATTTCGGAGCTCCGCCGGAGGGAGTATCCATCACGGAGGGCATCTACATCATCAGCATAGCCCCTCCGATGAAGTGTGAGTAGTTTACCTCATACCTACGGGTCCATATTTATTAGCTAGATGGCTTCCTCTCTCTCTTTGGATCTCAATACAATGTTCTCCCCCTCTCTTGTGGAGATCTATTCGATGTAATCTTCTTTTGCGGTGTGTTTGTTGAGACCGATGAATTGTGGGTTTATGATCAAGATTATCTATGAACAATATTTGAATCTTCTCTGAATTCTTTTATGTATGATTGGTTATCTTTGCAAGTCTCTTCGAATTATCAGTTTGGTTTGGCATACTAGATTGATCTTTCTTGCAATGGGAGAAGTGCTTAGCTTTGGGTTCAATCTTGCGGTGTCCTTTCCCAGTGACAGTAGGGGCAGCAAGGAACGTATTGTATTGTTGCCATCAAAGATAACAAGATGGTTTTTTTTATCATATTGCATGAATTTATCCCTCTACATCATGTCATCTTGCTTAAGGCGTTACTCTGTTTTCATGAACTTAATACTCTAGATGCATGCTGGATAGTGGTTGATGAGTGGAGTAATAGTAGTAGATGCAGGAAGGAGTCGGTCTACTTGTATCGGACGTGATGCCTATATACACGATCATACCTAGATATTTTCATAACTATGCTCAATTCTGTCAATTGCTCAACAGTAATTCGTTCACCCACCGTAAAATACATATGCTCTTGAGAGAAGCCACTAGTGAAACCTATGCCCCCGGGTCTATCTTCATCATATTAATCTTCCAACACTTAGTTATTTCCTTTGCTTTTTACTTGCCTTTTATTTTACTTTGCATCTCTATCATAAAAATACCAAAAATATTATCTTATCATATCTATCAGATCTCACTCTCGTAAGTGGCCGTGTAGGGATTGACAACCCCTTATCGCATTGGTTGCGAGGATTTATTTGTTTTGTGCAGGTGCGAGGGACTCGCGCGTAGCCTCCTACTGGATTGATACCTTGGTTCTCAAAAACTGAGGGAAATACTTACGCTACTTTGCTGCATCACCCTTTCCTCTTCAAGGGAAAACCAACGCGGTGCTCAAGAGGTAGCAGGGAGGCATTGGGAAGTAATAAGTAGATGATGGGTTGCTAGAGTGACACAAGCTTAAACCATAGTTTATGCGTTGCTTCGTAAGGGGCTGATTTGGATCCATATGTTTCATGCTATGGTTAGGTTTACCTTAATACTTCTGTTGTAGTTGCGGATACTTGCAATAGGGGTTAATCATAAGTGGGATGCTTGTTCAAGTAAGGACAGCACCCAAGCACCGGTCCACCCACATATCAGATTATCAAAGTACCGAACGCGAATCATATGAACGTGATGAAAACTAGCTTGACGATAATTCCCATGTGTCCTCGGGAGCGCTTTCATTCAAATAAGAGTTTGTCCAGGCTTGTACTTTGCTACAAAAAGGATTGGGCCATCTTGCTGCACCTTATTTACTTTTATTACTTGCTACTCGTTACAAATTACCTTATCACAAAACTATCTGTTACCGATAATTTCAGTGCTTGCAGAGAATACCTTACTGAAAACTGCTTATCATTTCCTTCTGCTCCTCGTTGGGTTCGACACTCTTACTTATCGAAAAGGCTACGATAGATCCCCTACACTTGTGGGTCATCAAGACTCTTTTCTGGCGCCATTGTCGGGAAGTGAAGTGCCTATGGTAGGTGGAATTTGGTAAGGAAAAATTTATATGGTGTGCTGAAATTTACTGTCACTTGTTACTATGGAACGTAATCCTTTGAGGGGCTTGTTTGGGGTATCTTCACCCCGACCAGTAGAGCAAAGAGTTGCTCCTCAACCTACTGAACCTACTGAAATTTTTTACTTTGGAATTCCTTCGGGTATGATAGAGAAACTGCTAGCTAATCCTTTTGCAGGAGATGGAACATTGCATCCCGATTTACACTTAATTAATCTATGTGGATGAAGTTTGTGGATTATTTAAGCTTGCAGGTATGCCTGATGATGTTATTAAGAAGAAGGTCTTCCCTTTATCTTTGAAGGGAGATACATTGACATGGTATAGGCTATGTGATGATATGGGATCATGGGACTATAAGCGATTGAAATTGGAATTACACCAGAAGTTTTATCGTATGCATTTTGTTCATCATGATCGTAATTATATATATAATTGACATGGTATATGCTTGTTGGAGGCTTAAGTTGATGTTATATTCATGCCCCAATCATGAGCTCTCAAGAGAAATGATTATTCAAATTTTTTATGCTCGGCTTTCTCTCAGTAATCGCTCCATGCTTGATACTTCTTGTACTGGCTCTTTTATGATGAAGACTATTGAATTCAAATGGGATTTATTGGAGATAATTAAACGCAACTCTGAAGATTGGGACCTCGACGAAGGTAAGGAGTCAGGTATAACACCTAAGTTTGATTGTGTTAAATCTTTTATGGATACCGATGCATTTCGTGAATTTAGCACTAAATATGGACTTGACTCTGAGATAGTAGCTTCCTTTTGTGAATCCTTTGCTACTCATGTTGATCTCCCTAAGGAGAAGTGGTTTAAATATAATCCTCCCATTTAAGTAAAAGTAATTGCACCTATTAAAGCTGAAGAAAAGACTATCACTTATAATGATCCCGTTTTCCTACAGCTTATGTTGAGAAACCACCTTTCCCTGTTAGAATAAAGGATCATGCTAAAGTTTCAACTGTAGTCAACAAAAGTAATATTAGGACACACAGACCCCCTGAGCAAGTTAAAGTTGAACCTAATGTTGCTATGGTTAAAGATCTCTTGGCCGATAATATTGATGGGCATGTTATTTACTTCTGTGATGAGACTGCTAGAATTGCTAGACCTGATACTAAAAACAAACATAGACCTGTTGTAGGCATGCCTATTATTTATGTTAAAATAGGAGATCATTGCTATCATGGCTTATGTGATATGGGTGCTAGTGCAAGTGAAATACCTCATTCCTTATACAAAGAAATTATGCATGATATTGCACCTGCTGAGATAGAAGATATCGATGTTACCATTAAGCTTGCCAATAGAGATACTGTTTCACCAATTGGGATTGTTAGAGATGTTGAAGTCTTGTGTGGGAAGGTTAAATATCCTATTGATTTTCTTGTTCTTGGTTCCCCACAAGATAGCTTTTGCCCCATTATATTTGGTAGACCCTTCTTGGATACTGTTAATGCTAAGATAGATTGCAATAAGGATATTGTTTCTGTTGGTTTAGGGGACATGTCTCATGAGTTTAATTTTGCTAAGTTTCGTAGAAAACCCCGTGATGAGGAATTGCCTAGTAAAGATGAAATTATTGGTCTTGCTTCTATTGCTGTGCCTCCTACTGATCCTTTAGAACAATATTTGCTAGACCATGAAAATGATGTGTTCATGAATGAAAAAGGGAAATAGATGAAGTATTCTTTAAACATGGACCTATTCTAAAACATAGCTTGCCTGATGAAATCCTAGGGGATCCTCCTCCACCCAAGGGTGATCCCATGTTTGAGCTTAAACCATTGCCTGATACTCTTAAATATGCTTATCTTGATGAAAAGAAGATATATCATGTTATTATTAGTGCTAACCTTTCAGCGTATGAAGAAGATAGATTATTGAAAACTCTGAAGAAGCACCGTGCTGCTATTGGATATACTCTTGATGATCTTAAGGGCATTAGTCCCACTCTATGTCAACACAAAATAAATTTGGAGAAAGATGCCAAACTAGTTATTGATCACCAAAGATGACTGATTCCTAAGATGAAAGAAGTGGTAAGAAAGGAAATATTGAAGCTCCTTGAGGCAGGTATAATTTATCCCATTGATGATAGTCAGTGGGTAAGTCCTGTCCATTGTGTCCCTAAGAAGGGAGGTATTACTGTCGTTCCTAATGATAAAGATGAATTGATTCCACAAAGAATTATTGCAGGTTATAGGATGGTAATTGATTTTCACAAATTAAATAAAGCTACTAAAAAAGATCATTACCCCTTGCCTTTAATTGATCAAATGCTATAAAGATTATCCAAATATACACATTTTTGCTTTCTAGATGGTTACTCTGGCTTCTCTCAAATACCTGTGTCAGTTGATGATCAAGCAAAGACTAGTTTTACTTGCCCTATCGGTACCTTTGCTTATAGACGTATGCCTTTTGGTTTATGTAATGCACCTGCTACCTTTCAAATATGCATGATGGCTATATTCTCTGACTTTTGTGAAAAGATTTGTGAAGTTTTCATGGACGATTTCTCTGTTTATGGATCCTCTTTTGACGACTGCTTGAGCAACCTTGATCGAGTTTTGCAGAGATGTGAAGAAACTAATCTTGTCTTGAACTGGGAGAAGTGCCACTTTATGGTTAATGAAGGTATTGTCTTGGGGCATAAAATTTCTGAAAGATGCATTGAAGTTGATAAAGCTAAAGTTGATGCTATTGAAAAGATGTCGTGTCCCAAGGACATCAAAGGTATAAGAAGTTTTCTTGGTCATGCCGGTTTTTGTAGGAGGTTCATCAAGGACTTCTCAAAAAATTCTCGGCCTCTGACTAACCTATTACAAAAAGATATTCCTTTTGTCTTTGATGATGATTGTGTAGAAGTTTTTGAAATACTTAAGAAGGCTTTGATTTCTGCACCTATTGTTCAGCCACCTGATTGGAATTTACCCTTTGAAATCATGTGTGATGCTAGTGATTATGCTTTAGGGGCCGTTCTAGGACAAAGAGTTGATAAAAAAATTAAATGTTATTCAATATGCTAGTAAAACTCTAGACAATGCCCAGAGAAACTATGCTACTACTGAAAAATATTTTTTAGCAGTTGTATTTGCATGTGGTAAGTTCAGACCTTATATTGTTGATTCTAAAGTAACTGTTCACACTGATCATGCTGCTATTAATTATCTTATGGAAAAGAAATATGCTAAACCTAGACTTATTAGATGGGTTCTTCTACTACAAGAATTTGATTTGCATATTATTGATAGAAAGGGAGCTGAGAACCCCGTTGCAGACAACTTGTCTAGGTTATAGAATGTTCTTGATGACCCACTACCTATTGATGATAGCTTTCCTGATGAACAATTAAATGTCATAAATGCTTCTTGTACTACTCCATGGTATGCTGATTATGCTACTTACATTGTTGCTAAATTTATACCACCTAGTTTCACATACCAGCAAAAGAAAAAGTTCTTCTATGATTTGAGACATTACTTTTGGGATGACCCACATCGTTATAAAGAAGGAGTAGATGGTGTTATTAGACGTTGTGTACCCGAGCATGAACATGAACAGATCCTACGCAAGTGTCACTTCGAAGCTTATGGGGGACATCATGCTGGAGACAGAACTGCACATAAGGTATTGCAATCCGGTTTTTATTGGCCTACTCTCTTCAAGGATGCATGCCCGTAAGTTTGTCTTATCTGGTGCTGAATGTCGAAGAATTGGTAATATTAGTAGACGTCAAGGAATGCCTATGAACTATTCACTTGTTATTGAACCATTTGATGTTTGGGGCTTTGATTATATGGGACCGTTTCCTTCCTCTAATGGGAATACACATATTTTAGTTGCTGTTGATTACGTTACTAAGTGGGTAGAAGCTATTCCAACTAGTAGTGCTGATCATAACACCTCTATTAAGATGCTTAAAGAATTCATTTTTCCGAGGTTTGGACTCCCTAGATATTTAATGACTGATGGTGGTTCACATTTTATTCATGATGCCTTTCGTAACATGCTTGCTAAGTATGATGTTAATCACGGAATTGCATCTCCTTATCACCCACAGTCTAGTGGTCACATAGAATTGAGTAATAGAGAGCTCAAAATAATTTTGCAAAAGACTATTAATAGATCTAGAAATAATTGGTCCAAGAAACTTGATGATGCATTATGGGCATATAGAACTGCATATAAAAATCCTATGGGTATGTCTCCGTATAAAATGGTTTATGGTAAAGCATGTCACTTACCTCTTGACTTAGAACATAAGGCATATTGGGCTATTAAAGAGCTCAATTATGACTTCAAACTTGTCGGTGAGAAGAGGCTTTTTGACATTAGCTCACTTGATGAATGGAGAACCCAGGCCTATGAAAATGCCAAGTTGTTTAAAGAAAAGGTTAAAAGGTGGCATGACAAGAGGATACAAAAGCGTGAGTTCAATGTAGGTGATTATGTGTTGCTATACAACAGTTCTAATGACAATTTTCTCTGTTTTGAAATATTTAAGAAAATAGGAAAATAAGAAGCAGACCGGAAAGGACACGAGGCTTCCACGAGGGTGGAGGGCACGCCCTACCCCCTGGGCGCGCCCCTGCCTCGTGGGCACCTCGTATGCTCTCCGGACTCTGTTTTCTTGCACGATACTCCTTTTGGTCGGTAAAAATTCATTATATAATCTCCCGAAGGTTTTGACCACCGTATCACGCAAATATCTCATGTCTTTGTTTCGAGGTGTTTTTCTGACAGATCTAGATCGCCATGGCGTCTTCAAGTACCCCCAAGGGCAAGTTCTTCGAGAAAGTCATCAACCCCTACCTCGCGGAAGTGCTGCAACACCCTCAAACCATTGATATGCGTGAGGGGTTGTTGCACATCCGCGATGTGGAGGGACCGAGGAGGACCAGAAGCGTTTTCAGTGGGAAACGACACCTATGGGATCACAAGGATCCCTACTATGGTTGCCGAGGCGCTGGGTCGTGAGAAGAGTAGGATTAACAATCAGCACAAGGATCGTTTACCCAGGTTCGGGCCGCAAGGATGCGTAAAACCCTAGTCCTGCTTTGGTGGATGTATTGAGTGTTCTTGGGCTTTTGAACTAGCTACGGTGGCTGTGTAGTTCAAAAGAGCCGAATCCCTCTCCAGTACGCCATGGGCCTCCTTTTGTAGTCGAAAGGGGCTGCCATAGTGGCACATAGGAGGTGGAAAGGCCTACAGTACTGCGAGCTTATCGCCCGTATTACAGGACAAGACTCATTTAATGCATCGCTTAGGTGTCCCTTAGCTTTGTCGGGGACGGGAATGGGGCCCGTCCCATCCGTCGCCGCTTTGCCTCGCTTTGACACGCGCCCAGGCTAGCGATGCATGCAGCGCCATGTAGACAGGCAAGCAGCTAATGCGGCGCGGTGGTAGGGCCTTCATGAAGGTCTGCACGCCGCCACTCAGGTGCTTGCTGATTTGGCCTGGAAGTTGCATGTTGCCACACATGTGTCTGCCCAGCTGGTTGGGCTGGCAGTTGCATGCGAACGGCGGCGGAGTCTTGGCTGGTGCGGGCCTAGCAGTGGCCCTGCTGATGCCCTTGGCAAGGGCCTTGCCGGGGGTCCGGCAAGGGTCTTGCCGTGGCGCGCAGTCGTCCTCAGCAAGGGCCTTGTCGGGGGTCTTGTGGCGTTCCTCGGCAAGGGTCTTGCCGAGGTCCGTTGTCTTCCAATCCTCATCTGATCTTGAGCGTTCTTTGTCTTCACAAAGATCTGCATGCCACCATGGAGGTGCCTCCCGATCCCTGGCCCAACATGGTTGATGGTGTTAGAAACCATGGGCTCAAGGGTGGCGCGCTCCACTGGTGTTGGGCGAGCTGCCCCGGCAAGGGTCTTGTCGGGGCCGCTGAGGCTGCCTCGGCAAGGGCCTTGCCGGGAGAACCTGCTTCGTCCCTCTGCTCTTTGTGCTCTCGGCCTTGGCGTTGTCTTGTTTTCCTTGGTGCTTCGGCTTCTCTCCGGCTTCCCTTCTGTGCCCTGCCAAGTGTGGCCGCGGTGCGTGGCTCTGACTGCCCGCGCACAAGTAAAGGGGTCAAAAGGAGAGCCCCTACTTTTGTACACCGACAGGAGCCCCTGGGCCTGGGCCATTCATAAGCGCGACGCGTTGTTGGGCTGGGCCCAGAATGGTGCACGGGCAGGTGGGGCGGATTTTACCGCAGTAACTTCTCGTCCGCTGCGCTTCCCCACGACCCGCGTTGGACGCGCAACATGGAGGGTCGTGTGTGACGTGGGGGTCATGCGTGGGACGGTTTCCGCATGCATGCGTCACATCGTGGTTAATGGGGGAGGAGGCGGCTCGCGCCTTCCCCATAAAAGGAGGGAGGCGTAGAGGCACGACCCATTTACTTGGATGGACTCGGGTCGTGGTCTTCGAGGCGCCCGCGCCCTACGACCACGGGGTGGGGAGCGGCCGCTTCGTCCGTCCCTTTAATGCTGATCGCTCGCCATGTGTCCCTCATGCAGCTGGCAAGAGGTGGAGGCGGGAAACCGAGCCGTCGCAGATTGGGGCAGCGGGCCGGTCCTGATTCCCTGCGCCCCCAATGACCGGATTGATCGAGTGGGGCGGCCGAGCCCCAGCTCCGCCCCTTTATAAGGGCGGAGGGGGCAGCATCCCACACTCTTCCATCCTCCGTCTCCTTCCACCTCCGCTTCTTTCTTCCATCCGCCATGGCGAGAGGAGGTGCTGGCCCTTCGACGGTGGCGGCGAGGGTTGCTGCTCGTCAGCGCGTTCCTCCTCCCCAAGAGCTTGTGGCGGCAGAGCCGGCCACGAGAGGAAGGGGGAGGGGGCGAGGCCGAGGTCGTCGTCGCGCTCGGGGGAGAGGAGGACGGGGCGTCAAATCGGCCTCGCCTCCGCCAGCGACGCCTCCCCCGATGGAGCGCCACGTCGGGGACCAGCCCCGTGAGTTCTTCATCAGGCTGCGTCGGCCACCGTGTCGCCGCCTCCGTCTCCCTACTACATTCGCTCGGGATATGGAGCTCGATCCACCCTAGACCCTCTGGTTGCAGATGAAGGGCTGCGGGAGCGGCGGCCCGCGGGTCGACGTCGACTTCCCCGCTCCTCATGTCATGTTCCTCCTCCGCAGATGGAAGACATTCACTCGCATCCACAGCTTGACGGTGGGGCTTGTCCTCTACTTCAAGTTAACAGAGGGTAGCCTGCTCTCCATCAAGGTCTTTGAAGATTTCGGAACTCGCCTGAAGTGCTGCGTGTAGAGCTCCTCCGACGATGAAGATTCCTCTTCAAGCGGGAGCGATGAGGAGGGCAGCAACAGCGACGACGAGAGCGTCGAGCGGGGTCACGTCGACCTCGTCTCCGACTGACCGCGTCGCCCCGCCCCACGTCGTGCGGCCTGCCGAGGGCCTTCCCCGTTAAGCTCTCCATCGGGGTGCTCCCTGTTGTCTCCTTGGGCGGTCGTCTTAGGAGGGCCGAAGGAGGCGAAGAAGGCGGGTGGCGGCCGTTAAGTCGGAGTACGCGGGCACCGACGCCTTCGCCGTGTATTGCCAGCATGCTGCCTCATCGTCCAGCTCCTTCCCCGACACCAAGATGTTCTCTTGGCGCCCTTCTGCTCCTTGCACCTCGCCTAGGCGTTATTTTTGCCCTCCTGCTGTCTTGCTCCATCTTCTGAGGAGAGGGACAAGAAAGGGATTACGGGCATCTTATCTCTTCTTTTTTTGTAAGCCTGCGGGCACTTGTTAATTCTAAGACCTGTAATCCCCTTGCTCATGTTTTTAATTATGTATGGGATGTTTTTAATGAAAAGGGTGCTTGTCGGGTTCTTTGCGCATGAGCGAGGCCCATGCCAAGGATGTATCCTTGTTATTTTTAAGGTAAACATTGTCGCCCGGCAACAAGCCTTGCCGTTTCCCTACTCCAGTCGACCATTCTCGCGCTCTTGGCGGAGGTAGGGGCGAAGTAGGGTTAGGCCCCTCGTTCATCTCCTTGCCACCGCGACTACTACCAAATTCTGACCCAGGAGGTAGCTCTCGGGTACAGAAAAGGGGGAGCACGGTGGTTTCAAGAATACAAACGAGGTTTCACATGTCCCAGTTCTATACGGAAACACACAACAAGGGGATGAAAGACTTATCTGAATCCACAGCCCCCGGCAACCCTGGGCTTGCCGTGGTTGGACCCTCGTATCTTTAGCTCTCGGCAGCCTTGCCCTGTTGGGGCCGGAGCGCCGGTTCGTTCTCCTTTTCCCAAGCGGCTCAACAGAAGTGCCCTGCGAACCAAAGAGAACAGAAAGGCGCACACTCGGCCTCTAGGCTAGGGGTTAGTCGCCGCTAAGCACTACCAACCCTAACTGAGGGAGTGACTTAACCTAGCATGCATGTTATAACTTAGGGCGCCAGCGCTTCATTTATTTATGCTCAGGGTCTGCGCGTGGCTCTGTACAGAGGGTTACATGCCTTGCCGGCAAAGCTTGTACAAAAGGTGGCTTGTTGGGGAGCCCGGCAAGACGCGCCTTATGGGTAAAACTTGCGAAGATGCTCGATGTTCCAGGAGTTGCTCACTAGAATGGCATCTTCGGTCTCCAGGCGGACTGCGTCAGGCCTGGTGACTTGTATTACCCGATAAGGGCCTTCCCACTTCGGCGTCAACTTGTTGGAATTCTTGGTCAACTGAACGCGCCGAAGAACTAGGTCGCCTTCCTCAAGGCTTCGGGCATGAACCTTGCGGCTATGGTAGCGGCGCAAGGCTTGCTGGTAGCGTGCTGCTCTCATAGCCGCCCGAAGACGATCTTCCTCAAGGAGCATCGCGTCATCTTGCCGCAACTGCTCTTGCTCAAGCTCTTCATAAGCGAGCACTCGAGGTGACCCGTATATGAGTTCCGTGGGGAGAACTGCTTCTACCAAATATACTAGGGCACAAGGTGTCTGGCCGGTGGCTCGATTTGGCGTCGTCCTGATCGACCAAAGAACCGCCGGCAACTCATCAATCCATCGCCTTCCGCTCTTGTGCAGCCTGTCAAAGGTCTTCATTCTCAAGCCTCACAACACTTCAACATTTGCCATCTCCGTCTGGCTGTTGCTCCAGGGGTGTGCCACGGAAGCAAAACAGACCTTGCTGCCGAGGTCTTGGATGTACTGCATGAAGGTGTGGCTTGTGAACTACGTGCCGTTGTCGGTGATGACTCTGTTGGTACACCAAAATGGCAGACTAGCCCCTTGAAGAACTTGACGACTGGCTGTGTTGTCACCTTCCTCACTGCTTCCACCTCCATCCACTTTGTGAACTTGTCGATCACAATGTACAAGTACTCAAAGCCCCCGACAACACGGGGGAAAGGGCCCAGTATGTCGAGCCCCCAGACCGAGAATGGCCAGGAGAGAGGGATTGTTTGAAGGGCTTGAACTGGTTGATGAAGCTTCTTTGAATGGAACTACACGCTTCACACTTGGTTACTAGTGCCGTTGCATCCTGGAGGGCAGTGGGCCAGAAGAAACCCTGTCGGAACGCCTTGCCGGCAAGGGCCCTAGACCCTATGTGGGAGCCACATATGCCTCCGTGTATCTCTGCCAACAGCTCCAGTCCTTCTTCTCAGGGGATGCACTTCAATTTCACACTGTTCAGTCTTTTTCTGTACAGGACGTCATCGACGAACTGGTACAAGGCAGACCAATGGGCTACTTTTTCCGCTTCTTCCTGCTCCTCAGGAAGTTCCCCTGTCTGGAGGAAACAGAAGGTATGGTGTGCCCACGCCGGAGCCTGGGGCTCGATGGCAAGGACCAAAGGCATCTCTTCCGCCATGGGAGCGTCTGCCTCTAAAGCCAGGGCTTGACGGCCTGCTGGAGTCGGTCGCTCCTCGGCAAGCTCGGGGCCCACGACAATACCCTTGCCGGCGATCCCTGGGGGTTTGGCAGGAAAGTACTTGCCGGTGCCTGATTTCCTTCGCTTGTTCTGCTCCGTTGGCGGTTCGACGGATGGTTGAGTTAGCCGAAGCAAAAAGGTACCTGGTTCCACAAGTAACTTGAATGCAGCACGCTTTGACAGGTAATCGGCGATGTCGTTCTCCACTCGGGGAACGTTCTCTGCTTGTATACCGTCAAAGCACTCCTCCAGCTTCCTCAGCTCATCTGTCGGGAGCCTTGCCTTGCCGGCACCAGGCCCTGCTGGGGGAGTCTCTGACTTGCCGTCTGCCGGTCCTGCCGCAGCCACTGCCTCTTCGTCAACCTCCCTCTGCGCCACCAGTGCGGCACTGACCACTTGATTCGTCGCCGCCAGATACAGCAGCAACGACTCTTATGGTCTAGGTGCAACTAGTATCGGTGTAGAGGAAAGGTATCTCTTCAGGTCTTGCAACGCCGCCTCGGCTTCTGGGGTCCATTCCATTGGGCCCGCCTTCTTCAAAATCTTGAAAAAGGGAAGGGCGCGCTCGGCAGACTTGGAGATGAATCGGCTCATGGCGGCAATGCAGCCAGTGAGTCGACGCACATCCTTGATCCGCTTGGGCACCTCAATCTGCTCGATAGCCTTGATCTTGTCTAGGTTTTCCTTGATACCACACTACGACACAAAGAACCCAAGAAGTTTGCCGGACGGAACGCCGAAGACACACTTCTCAATGTTGAGCCAGCACTCTTCAACCCAAAAGGCATCCGTAAAAAGCAATACGTACCACATGGGGTGATAAATTCTATCTTCTCTTCATCTTCTCTTGTCATGAAGATCTGGTGGTAGCCCGAGTAGGCATCGAGGAATGACAATAGATCACACCCGGCCGTGGAGTCAACAATCTGGTCGATGTGCGGCAACGGGAAGGGCTCTTTAGGACAAGCCTTATTGATATCTGTGTGGTCAATACACAACTCCACATCCCATTCGCCTTGCGCACCACCACCGGATTGGCCAACCACATCGGATGGAGCACTCCTCTCACCAAACCCGTTGCTTACAATTTCCTGATCTCCTCTGTGATGAACTCCTGCCATTCCAAAGCTTGCTTCCTGACCTTCTACTTGACGGGTCACGCATGGGGACGGACAACAAGGTGGTGCTCAATCACTTCCCTGGGAACGCCGGGGATGTCGGATGCTTGCCACGCAAACACATCGACATTCGCCCGCAGGAAAGCGACGAGCGCGCCTTCCTATTTGCCATCAAGGGTGGAGCTTATGGTGAAAGCCCCTCCCGTGCCATCTTCCTTGATGGACACCCTCTTGGTCTCTGGTGGCGCAGCTCTGGATTTCTTGCTCTTGCCGGTGGAGCTCTCTGGCATGTTCTCGATGATAGCACAACACCCCGAAGAAGTGTGCTTGTCGGAGTGGGTGCGAGAGGTCTTGCCGGTCCTCTTCTTCCCTCCCGGGGCTTCAGCGGCATGAGCAAGTGCCTTGGCGGCAGCTGCTGCAACTGCCTCCCGGTAGAGTAGGTCGGCGCAGATCAGTGCGTCCTTCTTGTTGGAGGGGACGGTGATGATGTTCATTGGCCCAGGCATCTTCAGCATGTTGTAGGCGTAGTGCGACGCCGCCATGAACTTGGCTAGCGCTGGGCGGCCGAGGATCCCGTTGTAGGGCAAGGGGATCTCGGCTACATCGAAGACAATCCTCTCCGTCTTGTAATTCAACTCGCCTCCAAACGTCACATGCAATGTGACCTCCCCCTTCGGCTGGCTCCTTCCCGGGTTGACCCCTTGAAAAGTGCCCATTTCCTCGAGGTCTCCATTAGGAATTTGCAGCCTTTTGATCACAACAGGCGAGATCAAGTTCAGACCGACCCCGCCGTCAACCAACATCTTGTTCACCTTGAAGTTGTGTATCGTTGGTGAAACCAACAACGGCAAACACCCGACCGCGGTTGTGCAGTCAGGGTGGTCATCGGTGTCAAAGATGAGGGGCGTGCTGGACCACTTCAGCGGCTTCTGAGCATCGAATGATGGATCCGCTGCTATAATCTCACGCGCCCACCGCTTGAGCTAGCGGTGAGAGGTATGCAGCGAGGCACCACCATCGACGCACATGGCTTCCGTAGCCTTCTAAAACTCATGCTCGCCGGACTCGTCGTCCTCGTCACAATCGTCGTCATCTTGCTTCTTGTCGCGGCCCCGAGCGGACCTCTCTTACTGGTTAACCTTGCCGCGGTGACCTCCCTGGCCGCCACGCTTCTTGCCGGATCCTTCGGCACCATCCAGACCCTTCTCCTTGTCCCGCCTTCAATACTCGGCCTTTTGCTTCTCAGCAAGCAACTCGACTTGCCGGCAGTTCTGGAGGTCGTGGCCCTTGGTGCGGTGGATCTTGCAGTACTGCTTGTCGGAGCCCCCTGGCTTGTCGGCAGCTGGTAAGGCCCGGCAAGCGGCGCACCCGGCAATCTCCTTGTCGGGCTCGTCTGCTTTGGCCTTCTTGGCAGCACCGGTATCATTAGATCCCTCGACGGCAAGCATGACCTTACCCTTGCGTTTCCTGTTGCGATGCCGGCCCTTTTTCGTCGGGGCGGCGGTGGCTTCATCACTGGAGTCAGTTTCCGCGACGGCGTCCTCCCCGGGGTACTTCCTTCCCTCTTCAGCTCGGGCGCACCTATCGGCCAGAACATAAAGTTTGGCCACGTCCTCAACCTTGTTCATCGCCAGCTCCTCACGCATCCTGCGATTGCGCATGTTCTGATGGAACACGCTAATCACGGCTGCAGGGTGAACGTCGGGGATGTTGTGCTGCACCCGGCTGAACCTCTGTATGTACTTGCGCAGGTTTTCTCCTTCCTTCTGGGGAATGATATGCAAATCACTCGCCTGGACATGAGCTTGGTGGCCTCCAGTGAAGGCACCAACGAACTCAAGGCATAGATCTGACCAAGAAGAAATAGAGTCTGCCGGCAAGTGCATCAACCAAGACATGACATTGGGTTTTAGGGCCAATGGGAAGTAATTGGCAAGCACCTTGTCGTCATGAGCCCCAGCGGCTTGCATCGCAATGGTGTAGATGCCGAGGAACTCCGACGGATGGGTCTTGCCGTTGTACTTCTCGCTGACGTCGGGCTTGAACGTGCGGTGGGACGGCCATTGGAACTGCCGCAACTCCCGGGTAAAGGTTGGGCAACCCACCTTGTAAGGTAGGCCGCTGGAGCCTCCCGGAGCCAGGTGGTCCGCAGCGGGCCCTGCCCGTTTGTCCGACCGGTGGCGTGTATCACGCCGGTGCTCGATGGTGGTTCGAGCGTCTTCATGGGCTCGCTCCCGAAGAACTTGGCGCTGGTCGCGGTGGGTCCGCGGGTCCGACGACGCTATGAAGATGTTATCGCAAGCGTCTTCACGACGGGCTGACACCCGCGGTGGTTGGCACGGAGGAGGAGAGTGCACTGTGATCGCAGCACCCCCAATTCTTCCGGCGCCGACATGTGGTGGATCGGTGGAACGCCGGACCGAGGGCACCGCCGGTCGCGGGTCATCTTTGTTGGTGACATTAACGAGGCTCCGGATGGTGGCTCTCTACTCGTCGAGCTTCTCCGCAGCAGGAGGGAAGTCGAGGAGCAACTGCGCGCGCACCAAAGCTTGTGATGGCGTGGGTGGTGGCGAGAGCTGCGCGGACCGTGGCGCCCTTCGACTTCTAACCAAGTTAGAAGGAGTTCTACCACGGCCCAGCGGTCGTGTGCCATTATTGCCAGCACTTCGGCGGGCATGCTGGCCTCCTTAGTCCCGCAGGTGATGCACAGGGCTCTTCCCACGGCAGCGCTCAGGGTCACCGGCATGGTGACGCTGCTCGTCGTGCACACCATGGGAAGAGCGCACTTTGGGTGTCGGAGTGGGCGTCCGTGGGTGGTACATCGGCGACCCCGGAGGGCCCCACGCCGCCTGCGGGGGGGCCTAGCTCCGTCTCTAGATTTTGTGGCGTGAGGCCCGCCGTCTTGCGTACGAACGACGCCGCATGCCAGGCTCTAACTGCCAGAGCGATGTTTGTACTCGCAGGCCGCGCCTCGATTCCTGTTGATAACCCACAAGTATAGGGGATCGCAACAGTTTTCGAGGGTACAGTATTCAACTCAAATTTATTAATTCGACACAAGGGAGCCAAAGAATATTCTCAAGTATTAGCAGCTGAGTTGTCAATTCAACCACACCTGGAAACTTAATATCTGGAGCAAAGTATTTAGTAGCACATTAATATGATAGTAGTGGTAACGGTAGCAAAAGGTAACTATAGCAAAAGTAATGTTTTTGGTATTTTGTAGTGTTGATAGCAATAGCAACGGAAAAGTAAAAAGCGAAGAACAATATATGGAAAGCTCGTAGGTAATGGATCAGTGATGGAGAATTATCCCGGATGCAGTTCATCATGTAACAGTCATAACCTAGGGTGACACAGAACTAGCTCCAATTCATCAATGTAATGTAGGCATGTATTCCAAATATAGTCATACGTGCTTATGGAAAAAACTTGCATGACATCTTTTGTCCTACCCTCCCGTGGCAGCGGGGTCCTAGCAGAAACTAAGGGATATTAAGGCCTCCTTTTAATAGAGTACCGTACCAAAGCATTAACACATAGTGAATACATGAACTCCTCAAACTACGGTCATCACCGGTAAGTATCCCGATTGTTGTCACTTCGGGGTTAACGGATCATAACACATAATAGTTGACTATAGACTTGCAAGATAGGATCAAGAACTCTCATATATTGATGAAAACATAATAGGTTCAGATCTAAAATCATGGCACTCGGGCCGTAGTGACAAGCATTAAGCATAGCAAAGTCATAGCCACATCAATCTCAGAACATAGTGGATACTAGGGATCAAACCCTAACAAAACTAACATGATTACATGATAAATCTCATCCAACCCATCACCGTCCAGCAAGCCTACGATGGAAATTACTCACGCACGGCGGTGAGCATCATGAAATTGGTGATGGAGGATGGTTGATGATGACGATGGCGACAGATTCCCCTCTTCGGAGCCCTGAACGGACTCCAGATCAACCCTCCCGAGACAGTTTAGGGCTTGGCGGTGGCTCCGTATCGTAAAACGTGATGAATCCTTCTCCTTTGGTTTTTTTCTCCCCGAAAGTGAATATATGGAGTTAAGGTTGAGGTCGGTGGAGTGTCAGGGGGCCCACGAGGCAGGGGCGCGCCCAGGGGGGTAGGGCGCGCCCCCACCCTCGTGGACAGGTGGTGCCCCCCTGACCTGGATCTTTATTATCAGGTCATTCCGAGAACTTTTATTTCTGCACAAAAATAACACCATGGCAATTCTGCTGAAAACAGCGTCAGTCCGGGTTAGTTCCATTCAAATCATGTAAGTTAGAGTCTAAAACAAGGGCAAAAGTGTTTGGAAAAGTAGATACGACGGAGACGTATCAACTCCCCCAAGCTTAGACCTTTGCTTGTCCTCAAGCAATTCAGTCGATAAACTGAAGTGATAAAGAAAAACTTTTACAAAGTCTGTTTTCTCTTGTTGTTGTAAATATGTAAAGCCAGCATTCAAGTTTTCAGCAAAGATTATGAACTAACCATAGTCACAATAACATTTAGGTCTCATGTTTACTCATATCAATGACATAATCAACTAGTGAGCAATAATAATAAATCTCAGATGACAACACTTTCTCAAAACAATCATGATATGATATAGCAAGATGGTATCTCGCTAGCCCTTTCCGAGACCGCAAAACATAAATGTAGAGCACCTTTAAAGATCAAGGACTGACCAAACATTGTAATTCATGGTAAAAGAAATCCAGTCAAGTCATACTCAATGTAAACTAACAGTAATGAATGCAAATGACAGCGATGCTCTCCAACTGGTGCTTTTTAATAAGAGGATGATGACTCAACATAAAAGTAAATAGATAGGCCCTTCGTAGAGGGAAGCAGGGATTTGTAGAGGTGCCAGAGCTCGGTTTTGAAATAGATATGAATAATATTTTGAGCGGTATAGTTTCATTGTCAACATAACAACCAAGAGATCTCGATATCTTCCATGTTACACACATTATAGGCGGTTCCCAAACAGAATGGTAAAGTTTATACTCCCCCTCCACCAACAAGCATCGATCAATGGCTTTCTCGAAACAACGAGTGCCTCCAACCAACAACAATCTCATGGGAGTTTATTTTGCAATTATTTTGATTTGATTTGCATAATTCATGGGACTGGGCATCCCGTTGACCAGCCATTTTCTCGTGAGTGAGGAGAGGAGCCCACTCCTCTTGAGAATAACCCGCCTAACATGGAAGATATGGACAACCCTAGTTGATACATGAGCTATTCAAGCATACAAAATAGAATGTTTATTTGAAGGTTTAGAGTTTGGCACATACAAATTTACTTGGAACGGCAGGTAGATACCATATATAGGTAGGTATGGTGGACTCACATGGAACAACTTTGGGGTTTATGGAATTGTATGCACAAGCAGTATTCCCGCTTAGTACAGGTGAAGGCTAGCAAAAGACTAGGAAGCGACCAGCTAGAGAGCAACAACAGTCATGAACATGCATTAAAATTAATCAACACCGAATGCAAGCATGAGTAGGATATAATGCACCATGAACATAAATATCGTAGAGGCTATGTTGATTTTGTTTCAACTACATGCGTGAACATGTGCCAAGTCAAGCCACTCGAATCGTTCAAAAGAGGATACCACCCTATCATACCACATCACAACCATTTTAATAGCATGTTGGCACGCAAGGCAAACCATTATAAGCTCCTAGCTAATTAAGAATGGCATAAGCAACTATAATCTCTAATTGTCATTGCAAACATGTTTATTCATAATATGCTGAATCAGGAACGTTGAACAAATCATATTTACAAAAACAAGAGAGGTCGACTTCATACCAGCTTTTCTCATCTCAATAAGTTCATCATATAATCATCATTATTGCCTTTCACTTGCACGACCGAATAGTGTGGATAATAATAATAGTGCACGTGCATTGGACTAAGCTGGAATTTGCAAGCATTCAATTCAAGAGAGAAGACAAGGTAATATGGGCTCTTTGTCAGATCAACAATAATGCATATAAGAGCCACTTTAACATTTTAATTATGCTCTTCTCCTCTCGACCCCCAGAGAACAAGAAAAGAAATAAAACTATTTACACGGGAAAGCTCCCAACAAGCAAAAGAAGAACGATAAATCTTTTTGGGTTTTGTTTTTAGTTACTACTACAAGCATGGAAAGTAAACTAATTAAAAGCTACAACTATTTTTTATTAAGGTTTATTAAACACCCAAGAAGAAAGCATAAAAAGGAAAATAAACTAGCATGGATGATACAATGAAAAAGTATGAGCACCGACAACTAGCATGAGTGTGTGAACATGAATGTAATGTCGGTGAGAAATATGTACTCCCCCAAGCTTAGGCTTTTGGCCTAAGTTGGTCTATGGCCATGGCTGGCCTGGCGGATATCCAAAGTAATAGTTTGGGTCGTACTGTGAAGAAGCCTCGGATTGCGACTGGTTGGCAATCACCTTCGGACCCCACTAGTAATTAGACTGTCATGGAGGATTAAATTGTGGTTCTCGCTCTGGCTCTATAGGTGATGTAGGGTTCCGGTAGGCGTGAATGGCCTCCAACGGAACAAGGTACTTGCCTGCAGATAAATCAAATAAGGAAGGAGCGGGCAAGGTAATAGTCTCAGGATGATTTTTACCGAATATTAATTTGTACTTAAGCGCCTTTTCCCTATTCTTAACAATAAAATCATGTGCTACCATACTCTTATAATCTAGATAAACAGGAGGCAGCAACTCCTCTTCCTTCTCATAATGCCTAATAGGTATGTTAAAGTGTGCAGCGAGGCGCGAGGCGAAGATGCCTCCATGGACGGGGCCCTTAGTATGGTTAAGATTTAACCGCTTTGAAACAATAGCGCCCATACTAAATATGTCATCACGGAACAAGGCATGTCACAAAATAACAATATCAGGGGCACTAAGCTTGCCACAGTTTCCGCGACCAATTAAGCATCTACTAGCAAATATTGCAAAGTAACGTAAAACAGGAAAATGTATGCTAGTAATTCTTGCATCGTAAACTTTCCTCGTTTCCCCTACAGCAATTGTATCAATAAAGCCTTCCACATTGTCACGATGTGGTTCCTCTACGCTGCCCTCGAAAGGGATCAAACAAACCCGACAAAAATCATGAAGTGACATCTCCTTATGCTCATCATATAAATAAAATTCCACCGTAGGTGGTGAGCTCCTAGCATGGAAATGAAAGTTTTGCACAAAGATATTGGTGAGTAAGAGATACTGTTCGCGTTGGTCATGGAGGAAGGCGGTGAGGCCTGCATTCTTAGCCAATTTATAGAAATCATCATAAATCCCGGCTGCTCTCAAGAAATCATCACAAGTCCATTCACACGGTCGGACCTCCGCGGCGCGAGGGATATTATACTTGGGCTTCTTGTTCTCTTCACTTTGTTTATCCTTCGAGCTTCGACTCGATGAGCCCCTCAAAAATCTGTCCATCTTTTTCTGAAAATTTCTGAAATTTTTAGTAACTTCAAAATAAAAGTGAACCAAACTCAACAAAATTGATAGCAACTACTCCCGCAAGTGCCTAGAGGATATATCATGCATTAAAACTACTTTTGACCATATAAATTTGACATGCAAGCTCAAGAATAGGGTCACCTAAGCAGCAAAAATTTGCAATGAATAAAGCACTAGAAAAAAACTAATTGGACCATTGGAGGAGTCACATACCAAAGAACAATCCCCCAAAGCAGTTTTGTGAATGGAGCTTTGAGCAAGGAGATCGAAAATGGCAGCAAGATGAGCTTGTACTCGGGTTTGAGCTGGTTAGTGATGTTTGTGGGAGGAAGAAGGAGTGTGTGGTAGCTGGAATAAGTGGAGGGGAACCACCATGGGCCCACGAGCCAGGGGGGTGCGCCCAGGGGGTGGGCGCGCCCTTGACCCTCGTGGCCAGGTGCTTGCTCCCCCTGCTGTGTTCTCAGTGCCAGATATTCTCAAATATTCCAGAAAAATCATATTTAAATTTCGAGGCATTTGGAGAACTTTTATTTTCGGGGTACTTCTTATTGCATGGATAATTCAGATAACAGACAAAAATTACTATTTTTGCTTTATTTAATATAAATAACAGAAAGTAAAAAGAGGGTACAGAGAGTTGTGTTATCTAAATTCATCCATCTTATGCTCATCAAAAGGAATCCACTAACAAGGTTGATCAGGTCTTGTTAACAAACTCATTTCGAATAACATGGAACGGGAGAATTTTCGAATAACACTAGGTTACCTCAACGGGGATATGCATGTCCCCAATAATAAGAATATCATATTTCTTCTTGACAGTAGGTAGAGGAAATTCAAAAGCTCCAAAAATAATCGATGGAATTGTTCCAATAGAGTTTATACTATGACCTTGAGGTTGTTTCCTCGAAAAGTGTACCGTATGCTCATTGACATTAACATGAAAGGTGACATTGCCTTTGGTGCAATCAATAACAGCCCCTGTATTATTCAAAAAGGGTCTTCCAAGAATAATAGACATACTATCATCCTTGGGAATATCAAGAATAACAAAGTCCATTAAAATAGTAATGTTTGCAACCACAACAGGCACATCCTCACAAATACCAACGGGTATAGCAGTTGATTTATCAGGCATTTGCAAAGATATTTCAGTAGGTGTCAACTTATTCAAATCAAGTCTATGATATTAAGAGAGTGGCATAACACTAACACCGGATCCAAGATCACATAAAGCAGTTTTAACATAGTTTCTTTTAATGGAGCATGGTATAGTTGGTACTCCGGGATCTCCTAACTTCTTAGGTATTGCACCCTTAAAAGTATAACTAGCAAGCATGGTGGAAATTTCATCTTCCGATATCTTTCTTTTATTAGTAACAATATCTTTCATGTATTTAGCATAAGGATTCATTTTAAGCATATCAGTCAAACGCATACACAAAAAGATAGGTCTAATCATTTGAGCGAAGCGCTCAAAATCCCCATCATCCTTTTTCTTGGATGGTTTAGGAGGAAAAGGCATGGGTTTCTGAACCCATGGTTCTCTTTCTTTACCGTGCTTCCTAGCAACAAAGTCTCTCTTATCATAACGTTGATTTCTTGATTGTGGGTTATCAAGATCAACAATAGGTTCAATCTCTACTTCATTGTCATTACTAGGTTGAGCATCAACATGAACATCATTATTAAAATTATCACTAGGTTCATGCTCATTACCAGATTGTGTTTCAGCATCAGAAATATAAATATCATTGGGATTCTTAGGTGTGTCATCAACAAGTTCACTAGAAGCATGCAAAGTCCTATCATTTTTCTTTTTCTTCCTCTTAGAAGGACTAGGTGCATCAATATTATTTCTCTGAGAATCTTCCTCAATTCTCTTAGGATGGCCCTCGGGATACAAAGGTTCCTGAGTCATTTTACCACCTCTAGTCATAACTCTAACAGCATTATCATTTTTCTTACTATTTAATTCATTGAGCAAATCATTCTGAGCTTTAAGTACTTGTTCTACTTGAGTGGTAACCGTAGAAGCATGTTTACTAATAAGTTTTAGTTCACCTTTAACATTAGCCATATAATCACTGAAGTGTTCAATCATATAAGCATTGCATTTTAATTCTCTACCAAAATAAGCATTGAAGTTTTCTTGTTTAACCATAAAGTCATCAAACCATCCAAGCATGGACTAGCAAACTTAGTAAATGGGATTTCAGCTTTATCATATCTATAGAGAGAATTTACCTTTACTACCTATGTCGGGTTATCAAGACCATGTGTTTCTTCAGCAGGCGGTAAATTAAGACCATGTATTTCTTCAATAGGAGGTAAATTCTTAACATATTCAGCTTTAATACCGTTTTCCTTCATAGATTTCTTTGCCTCTTGCATATCTTCAGGACTGAGAAATAGAATACCACTCTTCTTCGGAGTTGGCTTGGGAGTTGGTTCAGGAATTGGATCAGGAAGTGTCTAATTATTTTCATTAGTCAACATCTCATTCAATAGAATTTCAGCTTCATCTGGTGTTCTTTCCCTGAAAACACAACCAGCACAACTATCCAAGTGGTCTCTGGAAGCATCGGTTAGTCCATTATAAAAGATATCAAGTATTTCATTTTTCTTAATAGGATGATCAGGCAAAGCATTAAGTAGTTGGAGAAGTCTCCCCCAAGCTTGTGGGAGACTCTCTTCTTCAGTTTGCACAAAAATATAGATTTCCCATAACGCAGCTTGTTTCTTATGAGCAGGGAAATATTTAGCTGAGAAGTAATAAATCATATCCTGGGGAGTACGCACACAACCAGGATCAAGAGAATTAAACCATATCTTAGCATCACCCTTTAATGAGAATGGAAATAATTTAAGGATATAATAGTAGCAAGTTTTCTCATCATTAGTGAACATGGTGGCTATATCATTTAAGCGAATATAGTGGTAATGGTAGCAAAAGTAATATTTTTGGTGTTTTATAGTGATGATAACAATAGCAACGGAAACGTAAATAAGCGAAGAACAATATATGGAAAGCTCGTAGGCAATGGATCGGTGATGGAGAATTATGCCAGATGCGGTTCATCATGTAACAGTCATAACCTAGGGTGACACAGAACTAGCTCCAGTTCATTAATGCAATTTAGGCATGTATTCCGAATATAGTCATACGTGCTTATGGAAAAGAACTTGCATGACATCTTTTGTCCTACCCTCCCGTGGCAGCGGGGTGCTAGCGGAAACTAAGGGATATTAAGGCCTCCTTTTAATAGAGTACCGGACCAAAGCTTTAACACATAGTGAATACATGAACTCCTCAAACTGCGGTCATCACCGGTAAGTATCCCGATTATTGTCACTTCGGGGTTAACGAATCATAACACATAATAGGTGACTATAGACTTGCAGGATAGGATCAAGAACTCTCATATATTGATGAAAATATAATAGGTTCAGATCTGAAATCATGGAACTCGGGCCCTAGTGACAAGCATTAAGCATAGCAAAGTCATAGCAACATCAATCTCAGAACATAGTGGATACTAGGGATCAAACCCTAACTAAACTAACTCGATTACATGATAAATCTCATCCAACCCATCACCGTCCAGCAAGCCTACAATGGAATGACTCACGTACAACAGTGAGCATCATGAAATTGGTGATGGAGGATGGTTGATGATGACGATGGCGACAGATTCCCCTCTCCGAAGCCCTGAACGGACTCCAGATCAGCCCTCCCAAGAGAGTTTAGGGCTTGGCAGTGGCTCTGTATCGTAAAACGAGATGAATCCTTCTCCTCTGGGTTTTTTCTCCCCGAAAGTGAATATATGGAGTCAAGTTGAGGTCGGTGGTGCGTCAGGGGGCCAACGAGGCAGGGGGCGCGCCCGGGGGGTAGGGCGCGCCCCCACCCTCGTGGACAGGTGGTGCCCCCCTGACGTGGATCTTTCTTCCAGTATTTTTTATATATTCCAAAATAAATCTCCGTTGATTTTTAGGTCATTCTAAGAACTTTTATTTCTACACAAAAATAACACCATGGCAATTCTGCTGAAAATAGTGTTAGTCCAGGTTAGTTCCATTCAAATCATGCAAGTTAAAGTCCAAAACAAGGGCAAAAATGTTTGGAAAAGTAGATACTACGGAGACATGTCACCTGTCCGCGACCGGCCCGCTACTTGCCCTCACCGGTACGGGTCATCTGGCCCCCGATGAACTGCTAGGCTAACAGCCAGACCAGATTCTCACAACAGCGACCCCCTACCTGGCGCGCCAAAGATGTCGGTGGGAAACGACACCTATGGGATCACAAGGATCCCTACTACGGTTGCCGGAGCGCGGGGTCGTGAGAAGAGTAGGATTAACAGTCAGCACAAGGTTTGTTTACCCAGGTTCGGGCCGCAAGGATGCGTAAAACCCTAGTCCTGCTTTGGTGGATGTATTGAGTGTTCTTGGGCTTTTGAAGTAGCTACAGTGGCTGTGTAGTTTAAAAGAGCCGAATCCCTCTCCAGTACGCCATGGGCCTCCTTTTATAGTTGAAAGGGGCTGCCACAGTGGCACACATGAGGTGGAAAGGCCTACAATACTGCGAGCTTATCACCCGTATTACAGGACAAGACGCATTTAATGCATCGCTTAGGTGTCCCTTAGCTTTATCGGGGATGGGAACGGGGCCCGTCCCATCCGTCGCCGCTTCGCCTCTATTCGACATGCACCCAGGCTAGCGATGCCAGCAGCGCCATGTAGACAGGCAAGCAGTTGAGGTGGCGCGGTGGTAGGGCCTTTGTCGGTGTCAAAATCGGCGGATCTCGGGTAGGGGGTCCTGAACTGTGCGTCTAGGCGGATGGAAACCGGAGGTAGGGGACACGATGTTTACCCAGGTTCGGTCCCTCCTGATGGAGGTAATACCCTACGTCCTGCTTGATTGTTCTTGATAATATGAGTAGTACAAGAGTTGATCTACCACGAGATCAGAGAGGCTAAACCCTAGAAGCTAGCCTATGGTATGATTGTCTGTTGTTGGTCCTACGGACTAAACCCTCCGGTTTATATAGACACCGGAGAGGGCTAGGGTTACACAGATTCGGTTACAAGGAAGGAGATCTACATATCCGTATGGCCAAGCTTGCCTTCCATGCCAAGGAGAGTCCCATCCGGACACGAGATGAAGTCTTCAATCTTGTATCTTCATAGTCCAACAGTCCGGTGAAAGGATATAGTCCGGCTATCCAGATACCCCCTAATCCAGGACTCCCTCAGTAGCCCCTGAACCAGGCTTCAATGACGATGAGTCCGGCGCGCAGATTGTCTTCGGCATTGCAAGGCCGGTTCCTCCTCCGAATACTTCATAGAAGATTTTGAACACGAGGATCGTGTCCAGCTCTACAAAACAAGTTCCACATACCACCGTAGAGAGAATAATATTTCCACAAATCTAATCTGCTGACGTACCCCGTAGTGTGACATCACACCACAGCCAGGTCTTTATTCGAATCGTTTTTCATAACCCATCTCAGCGTATTTCGCGAGGCGGTTTCCTTGGCACGTCTTGTCAAAGCAGAAATCGTGTCCCCTTTATTACGGGATTCTCATCAATACGGACATGGGTAACCCAACCGTGCCTATTGGTAGGACTCCTTGATCTTAGGAAAGTCCCAAATGGCCACGAGGAGGACGCTTGATATTCACCCTCTTTATAAAGGGGACAAGGCCTTTTCTTTTTTCCCTCTCGTGCTCAATCAAATCCTTCCCCTGCCTCGAGTCCTAACACCCAAAGCTCAGGTCAGGCACTTCAGACCTTCAATCATGTCCGGATCCAGCCTTCAAGGCCGGTGGATGCCTTCCTCCATTACAGAGGAGGACATCAAGAAGTTGAGGGAGGCCATATATCTGACCGCTGAAATTTCGCATAGGCTACCCGCCCGAGGGCAGGTCGTCCCTACTCTCGAACCCAACGAGAGCGTCGTGTTCATATCCCACTTCCTCCGAGGACTAGGCCTCGCTCTGGATCCCTATGTTAGGGGTCTTATGTTCTATTACGGGCTAGATTTTCATGATCTGGCCCCGGATTCCCTTCTTAACATTTCATCATTTATTGTCGTATGTGAGGCCTTCCTCCGCATTACCCCTCACTTCGGCCTGTGGCTCAAGACCTTCCATGTGAAGCCGAAGATGATCGAGGGGCAGCAAGCAGCGTGCGGATGCGCTTTAATAAGCAAAATTGCTGACGCTCCATGGCCTGAGGGTAACTTCCCAGAGGTGTCCAGATTGTGGCAGCGGGAGTGGTTCTACATCATGGCTCCCCGAAGTGCCGAGTGGGTAGCTGCCCCCACCTTTCGCTCAGGCCCCCCACCACAACTGATGTCATGGGTCAGCAGGGGGTTGAGCTGGGGTCCAGCCAAGGACGTGCCAATACTGCAAAGCCGTATCCGAGATCTCTTTGAGAGATATTTCAGTCTGGTTATGGTAGTGCAAATTATGCTAGTTCGTCGAATCCAGCCTTGCAAACGCCGGCCCCTTCGCATGTGGGAATTCAACCCGAAAGGACTGTGAGCTATTCAACACTTCCTCGGCATGACACACGAAGAGATGTACAAATTGTTCTTCAGACCACAAATAATGTGTCCGGACATCACCGAGGATGCAGATCTGAGCTGCAATCACCTGGATACCCAAGTAAGTAGCCCTGCATCCGAACACACTGTCCATTTATTTATCACAACGATGCCCTAAAAAAGCCGCTCTTCAACCAGGATTGGATAGCGAAGGCAAAGTTGATCAGGTGTCCGGCCCCCCTCCCTGAGACATTACCAAGTCCCGTGCTAACCAGGATGCTGGAGATCGCGCCTTATCAAGCGCCCTCAAGAGAAGATAAAGGGGGGAACAAGGAGGCTAGCGCCTCCGCGAAGGAGATCAGCCGGGAAGGAGGGACTGAAACTTCCTATCCCCAAGGAAGGAAGAGGACCGCCTCCGAGGACCCGGAGACAATGGTCTCCAAACGGGGGAAGAAATCTTCGCCGGAGGGTCCTGCCCCGGGGGCTACCCCGGCCGCACTATGCCCTCAAGGGGATCAGCCCTCCACCGAGTTGTAAGTAAATGGGTACTTAATAATGAAAATATCTCTCCTTACTTCTGAGGAAGATAACCGAAGCATTTATCTTGCAGTTCGGATCTTAGCCCTTCTCAGCAGAGCTCGTCTTCAGGGGATCTTCTTCTAGAGATGATGGAGAGCGAAACGCCTCCCCCTGCCATACCGCCTCATGAGGCGGGCGACCCTGAGGTGTCGTCGCAGAGGGTTTCTCCTGATTCGACAAGGCCAGAAGGTAATCCTATGGACGCCCGAAGTCCTTAGTATCCGGCTCTTGAAGGGAGCAATCGAAAGAGTCTGGCACTGTCTGGTGTGTGGTCGGACGTACTGATGGATCTGCTAGAGCAGGCGGCTATCTCACAAGAGCACCGCACGTTGATGGGTAGGGTGATTGAAAGGATTTCGTTCGCCGAAAGCGGGTTGCATGAAGCCTTTATGAGTCTACTGATGGGTTTTGAGGTACGCGAAATGATGTAGATATTTGACAGTACCACACATTTTTAGATGTGCCCTGTGTAGATAGTAGCCCCTGAGACTCTGGTTGTCGTCGAAAATGGCGGCAAACAGAGAATCATAGTTCCATGTAATAACCAGACCGCCTTTATGTGCAGGTGATTGAAGCTCCGGTGGCTAGCCGGACTGATGGGTTTGCCGAACTAAGACGACAACTGGATGCGACAGATGCCGACATCGTGCTTGTTAACAAGCGGCTTGACGAGGCACAGGGTGAGTGATTTTTCTGGTGATTGTCACATAATAAGAGCAGCATGATGCCAATATCTTTAATATGTTGTGACTGCAGATGGAGCTGCCACCGTGGAGACCCTTCGGGCGGAGCTTGCCCGAGCCAAGGAGCAAGCAAGGAGTAGTAATGCGGCCGCTTTAACGACGGCTGATGAGTTAAGGGCCGAACAGGCCGCGCATTGCGAGAGCAAAGAAAAGATAGCCAAGATGGTTGTAGAGTTAAGAGATGTTGCTGACCCTTACCGGCTTCTTGAAGAAGAAAACCGGGCGAAGGCGACGGACCTGGAAAAGGCCCGGGTGGCTGCCAAGGAAGCCCGCTCCAAAATTAGAGCGACAAAGGAGGAGCTGCATCAAGCTATGGATATTGTATCTGGGAAGCCCTTCTTGTTGCGAACTAAGTTCGGGGATCCGAAGTATGCACCTCTGGACCGGCTATGGAGTTCTGCGGACGCATATCTGGACTTAGCGGCGAGTGCTGCTGATGCAGCCTAATACTTCCGAGATCAAAAAGATCGCGAAGTGGGAAAACTGTTTTGGTCACAGTTTCATGCTCCAGCCCGTCCGCTGCTGTTGAATGAGCAAATGGCCGAGTGGGCCGAGCTCCATAGATTATCCGAACTTTAGCTTAGTGCAACAATTCCTTGGTGATGTGCCACACATCGATGCTGTAAAGAGGTCGGCGTGCATAGAAGGCTCGCGGATGGCCCTTGCCCATGTCAAAACATACTGGGCGGAGATGGATGCCACCACTGTTGTGGCGTAGGGTTCGGCCATAGGCCGAGTGGCTGCCGAGCACTATTTTGAAGAAGTTCTTGAAGGTGCTCGTTCGATAGAGGCCGGGTGCTCGAAGAATATTATGTTTGAGTGACATGTATTCCCATTGCAAAAACAATGTTTTATTGAGTTTATCAAGGCTGTATTTATACTTTTGCCCGAAAGTACTATGATGCCTCATGTGTGGCCATGTATGTATATATGTATATAACCTGAAAGATGGCAGTCATCGGCTTCAGCCCCCACGCATGTAATGTGGGGGTGTTCACAGAAGACGCATGTTCACACTTGATCCAACGTCTTGGTCTATTAAGGAGGTGATAGCACAGCGAACTAGGCAATCGGACTATAATGCTTTAACACTTTCACTTAGCCAGAGGAGTTTGACAGTGGGGCTACTATATAGCCCCTGGTGGCTCCGCGCTCATCCAAATTCGGGGCGCGTACATGCCTGGCTGGGAAACGGCCCTTCCTCAAGGCGGATGAATCCCAAAGATTCCGCTAGGTCATCGAGTGGTTGACCAGTCTCACGCTATATCATGACAGTCAGTTTTCAGATTTCTCTACTGAGGTGCTCTTCCGGATGAACCAGGGCACAATCGCAGTAGTTCTCCTGGTGCTGCCTTAGCCGATAGAGCGGAACGTAAGGCAGCAAAACACAGGAGCCGGGCAAACCCAACATTTGACCAAAGACATGATTCGGAGCTGATGCATATAAGGCCAAACTCGCGATGCCGAACACTCCCGAAGTTATTCGATCTTTATGATGTAAACTATGCTAAGCAGTGCCCTTTGTAATAAGCCCCTGGTGTCCAGGTATGTGCAATATTCTGACATGGCCACATGCCAATACGTCAGCATCCTTCTCAATTGTACTGAGAATCCGAGGGATGTGTATCAACAAGAGACAGTAAAAAAGGTTTACGCAAGGTCTTAATCTAAAAAGAATCCTTGGAACGGGTCCCTGTTACACGTCTGCGCCTGTGTCTCCGTTGTGTCGTATCCTGGATGGGTGTAGCACGATGGTCATCTGTAAAAGAGAGGAACTTAGTTGAAAAGTTGTCACGCAAAAGGTAAGTTATACTAAATAAACGATATACAGTTCAAGATAAGTAAAGTTGAGCCTAATTGTCACTTGTTTATACGCGTTGAGCCCCTTGTATTGTTATGGGGGTATAGCCATCAAACCTGTATCAATTATATATAGCTGCACCGGACTCGTCTAACCATGTTCGTGGTCTTAACGACCTGTCAGATGCTCTAGTTGGTGAGGCTGTTTAGTGTGCGGCCGCCAAGGCAGCCGCACGGTCTTCCGAACACAAGGAGCGCTCAATATTTCCATTTTCTGTGATGATGCCACGTGGACCAGGCATCTTAAGCATGAGAGAAGCGTAGTGTGGTATTGTGTTAAAGCGGGCGAAAGCGTCGCGTCCGAGTAGTGCTTGATAGCCACTTTGGAACGGAGCGATGTGGAAGGTTAACTTTTCACTGTGGAAGTTATTGGGAGAGCCGGATATAACCTCTAGTAGCATGGAGTCCGTGCAATGGGCTTCTGGGCCTGGCGTTACTCCTTTAAAGGTAGTATTGCTATGGCTGATTTTTGTTGGGTCTATCCCCATTTTGCGGACTGTGTCCTCATATATCAGATTTAGACTACTGCCGCCGTCCATCAGGACTCGTGTGAAGTGGTATCCGTCAATTATCGGGTCTAACACCAAGGCAGCCCATCCTGCATGCCGGATACTTGCCGAGTAATCCCGATGGTCAAAGGTGATTGGTTTGGACGACCGGTGGCAGAACTCCGCGGTGATAGGCCCTGGGGCATGTGTCTCTAGGAGTGCCGCTTTGTTTCTCCCCTTCATCACGTGTAAACGTTTACTGTTTTGACTTCTGGTGGGAATTGCTTCTGTTCCCCAGTGCTTTGCTTGCGAGGCTCGTCCTCGTCTTCGCTTGGTGTATCCTGCCCCTTGTGTTTGGCGTTAAGTTTGCCGGACTACTTGAAGACCCAACATTCTCTGTGGGTATGATTTGCAGGTTTATCGGGGGTGCTGTGGATCTGACATAGTTTGTCCAGAATCTTGTTCAGGCTGGACAGTTCGTCTCTGTTGCCTTTGGAGGGAAGCTTTTGCTGACCTGGCCGAGAGCTTCTGAATCTGGCGTTTACCGCCGTGCTCTTCGGGTTGTCTTCTTTATTTCGGCACATGTTTTTGCTGCGTCGTGACTTCCCGTTTCCATCCCTGACTTCGGATGTACTTGGGTCGCTGGTGCTGCATCAGGCTAACCAGCTGTCCTTGCCCGCGCAAAAGCGGGTCATGAGGCTTATTAATGCTACCATTGTTCTCGGCTTTTCTTGGCCGAGGTGTCTGGCAAGCCATTCGTCTCGAACGCTGTGCTTGAAAGCTGCTAAGGCTTCGGCGTCCGTACAGTCGACTATTCGGTTCTTTTTAGTGAGAAACCTGTTCCAAAGCTTTCGGGCTGACTCTCCGGGCTGTTGAGTTATATGACTTAAATCGTCTGCATCCGGTGGTCGGACATAGGTCCCTTGAAAATTTTCCCGAAAAGCGTCTTCGAGCTCTTCCCAGCTTCTAATGCAGTTTTCGGTGAGGCTTTTAAGCCAGTGCCGAGCTGGCCCTTTGAGCTTGAGGGGTAAGTACTTGATGGCGTGGAGATCGTCTCCTCGAGCCATATGGATATGGAGGATGTAGTCCTCAATCCAGACCCCAGGGTCTGTCGTTCCGTCGTATGCCTCTATTTTTACGGGTTTGAATCCCTCTGGAAATTCATGGTCCAGCACCTCATCGGTGAAACATAGGGGGTGTGTGGCACCCCTGTATTTGGGTGTACCGTGGTGTTGGGATGTTTGTTGTGTTGCATTGCATGCTGGAGCGCACTTGCGTGGCCCGTAGATGGTTCTGGTTGCGCCGTCCTTTTGATGCGAGCCCTCACGTGGATCGCGTACTGGCTTGTGTGTGGGGTCGTTTGCCGCTCTAGGTTGGCCACGAGGTCGTCTATCCGACCGGATGGCTGTTTTGTTTTTTGATTGCGGGGCATCTAAGGCCTCATCGTCGAATTCAGGTAGCAGCTTTCGCTTCGGGTAGCTCTTCGTGTGGCGACTACCGCCGTACTTTGCTGCAGTGTTGAGTACTTTACTCCATCTACTTTTGAGTGTGTCTTGTGCGGACCTGACCCTTTGCTTCTGCTTTTTCAGACTCCTCGCAGTGGCAACGAGCCTTTGATGGGCATTCTGTTGCTCCGGGTGCCTGTCCGGTGTGATGTCATCCGGACTGTTATCTTCGCCGGAGTCGGGTTGTTCGGTTTGATTATCCGTGTTGCCGTGGTCGGACGGTGGTTCAATGTCGTGTTTGTCGTCCGGTGGCTCACCCTGCTCTATCGCTGGGTCTATATGATCGCTGTTTCTGCCGAGGCGGGATTTGGAGCGGTGTTTACGCCGCCGCCTTGACTACTTCTCGAGGGAACAATCCTTCGCTGCATCCTTCCGTTCCTCATCGTCATTTTCTTTGGGTGTGTCCACCATGTATACATCATATGATGAAGTGGGCGTCCAGTGCCCTGTGGGCAGTGGCTCCTGTTCGTCTCCTGCATCGTCGTCCATACCGTCGATGTCTTCGGAGTCAAAGTTGAGCATGTCGGTCAAATCGTCGACAGTGGCTACTAAGTGGGTGGTGGGTGGGCGACGAATTTCTTCGTCATCCGCATCCTGATCCTGTCAGACATAGTTTGGCCAGGACTCTCCTAACAAGGAGAGAGACCTTAATGAGTTCAGTATGTCACCGAAGGGCGAGTGCTGAAAGATATCCGCGGAGGTGAACTCCATGATCAGCGCCCAGTCGGATTCGATGGGCACGGGCGCAGGCTGTTCGGAGTCCGTGGCTGGGGAAGAATCCGGCAGTTTGGCGTCACAGCTCTCGTGAAGGGTAAGGTCGATACTCGGCTCGATCGCCGATGAAAATGCAGCCTCCGTGGCGGGGTCTATCCACCCGTCCCTGGATGGTGCAATTGGCTCCGAATTGAGGGTCCGAGCGGTCGCCGGTGTGATCTCCCGAACACTGTCCGATGGTAGAGCTAAATAATGCTCATCATGACCGTGCGGCACACTCAGCAAGGGCTCGAATCCGTCGAAGATCAAGTCTCCGTGGATGTCGGCTGTGTAGTTTCAGTTTCCAAATCTGACCTGATAGCCAGGGGCGTAGCTCTCGTTCTGCTCCAGATGGACAAGCGAGTTGGCCCGCAGTGTGGAGCCGCCGAATACAGAGATCTGTCCGGGGAGAAAAGTCTCACCCTGGACTGCATCGCTATCGATGATCGAAGGAGCCATCAAGCCTAATGATGACGACACAGAGGAACTCTCAATGAAAGCACCAATGTCGGTGTCAAAACCGGCGGATCTCGGGTAGGGGGTTCCGAACTGTGCGTCTAGGCGGATGGTAACAGGAGGCAGGGGACACGATGTTTACCCAGGTTCGGGCCCTCTTGATGGAGGTAATACCCTACGTCCTGCTTAATTGTTCTTGATAATATGAGTAATACAAGAGTTGATCTACCACGAGATCAGAGAGGCTAAACCCTAGAAGCTAGCCTATGGTATGATTGTCTGTTGTTGGTCCTACGGACTAAACCCTCCGGTTTATATAGACACCGGAGAGGGCTAGGGTTACACATAGTCAGTTATAAGGAAGGAGATCTACATATCTGTTTGGCCAAGCTTGCCTTCCACGCCAAGGAGAGTCCCATCCGGACACGGGACGAAGTCTTCAATCTTGTATCTTCATAGTCCAACAGTCCGGCCAAAGGATATAGTCCGGCTGTCTGGATACCCCCTAACCCAGGATTCCCTCAGCCTTCATGAAAGTCTGCACGCCGCCATGCAAGTGCTTGCTAATTTGGCCTGGAAGTTGCATGTTGCCATGTAGGTGTCTGCCCAGCCGGGCCTGGCAGTGGCCCTGCTGATGCCCTCGGCAAGGGCCTTGCCGGGGGTCCGGCAAGGGTCTTGCCGTGGCACACAGTCGTCCCCGGCAAGGGCCTTGTCGGGGGTCTTGTGGCGTTCCTCGGCAAGGGTCTTGATGGGGGCCGTTGTCTTGCAATCCTCATCTGATCTTGAGCGTTCTTTGTCTTCACAAAGATCTGCATGCCACCATGGAGGTGCCTCCCGAGCCCTGGCCCAACGTGGTTGATGGTGTTGGAAACCATGGGCTCAAGGGTGGCACGCTCCGCTAGTGTTGGGCGAGCTGCCCTAGCAAGGGTCTTGTCGGGGCCGCTGAGGCTGCTTCGGCAAGGGCCTTGTTGGGGGAACCTGCTTCGTCCCTCTGCTCTTTGTGCTCTCGGCCTTCGCGTTGTGTTGTTTGCCTTGGTGCTTCGGCTTCTCTCTGGCTTCCCTCCTCTGCCCTACCAAGTGTGGCTGCGACGTGTGGCTCTGATTGCCCGCGAACAAGTAAAGGGGTCAAAAGGAGAGCCCCTACTTTTGTACACCAACAACCGTGGTGATAAGGCTCGAGGCGATGGAGCAACAAGTTTTCAAGTGTCAGGAGATGGTGGAGCGTGGACTCGACTCCAATCACATAATGATCACGGAGTTCACCAACAACCACAAGCTGGACTCCAAGGACATTGGGGAGGCCATATTCAAGCTTCATGAGAAAATCGAGCACCTCAGAGCCTAGATCTATGACCTGCAAAATCAAAACTGTGAGTATGAATATAGATTCAAGAGGATGAGTTTGGCTGCAGATTTGAGGATTCCGGAGACTCTATCATCCTTCTATAATGGTGAGCCTATGCCGTGGAAGAGGGATGACAAGCCTACATCATCAACAACTCCATCTCCTTCACCGGCGAAAGAGATATAATCACATCAGGTATGGGCACTCCCCTTGGCAACTGCCAAGCTTGGGGGAGTGCCCCGGTATCGTATCACCATCACTTTTATCTTTACCATTTTTCTTAGTTCGATCCTTTTGATAATATCTTGATCTAGTAGAATAAAGTTTTAGTATGATCTAGTTGTGAGTTTTGCTTTATGATCCTTCTATGTAATCGAGTCCGTGAGCTATATATAATAAAGATTAGTGTTGAGTGAAGGGCTTGATTATTTTACTACGATCTTGAGGGAATAAAATAAAAGAGAAGGAATAAAAAGAAATAAAGAGATCATATGGATCTTATGGAGAGTAACGAGCTCACATATAAAGAGTATAATGAATAAAAGTCGTTGTGAGTCAACAAACATAGTTTTGGTCATCGTTGCAATTAATAGGAAGTAATAAAGAAAGAGAGGTTCACATATAAATATACTATCTTGGACATCTTTTATGATTGTGAGCACTCATTAAAGTATGATATGCTAAAGAGTTGACATTGGACAAGGAAGACAACGTAATGGGTTATGTTTTCTTACATCTGAGATAAATTATATTGTCATGGATCATCCAACATGTTGAGCTTGCCTTTCCCTCTCATGCTAGCCAATTTCTTTGCACCAAGTAGAGATACTACATGTGCTTCAAAACATCCCTAAACCCAGTTTTGCCATGAGAGTCCACCATACCTACCTATGGATTGAGTAAGATCCTTCAAGTAAGTTGTCATCGGTGCATGCAATAAAAATTGCCTTCTAAATATGTATGACTTATTAGTGCGGAGAAAATAAGCTTTATACGATCTTGTGATATGGAAGCAATAAAAGCGACAGACTGCATAATAAAGGTCCATATCACAAGTGGCAATATAAAGAGACGTTCTTTTGCATTAAGATTTTGTGCATCCAACCATAAAAGCGCATGACAACCTCTGCTTCCCTCTGCGAAGGGCCTATCTTTTACTTTTATCTTCTACCTCATATAAGAGTCATGGTGATCTTCACCTTTCCTTTTTACATTTTATCCTTTGGCAAGAACAATGTGTTGGAAAGATCCAGATACATATAGCTAATTGGATGTGAGTCTGCATGAGCTATTATTGTTGACGTTACCCTTGAGGTAAAGACTTCGGAGGCAAAACTATAAGCCCCTATCTTTCTCTGGGTCCGATTAAAACTCCATACCCATAAATATTGCATGAGTGTTAGCAATTGTGAAAGACTAAAAGATGGTTGATTATGTGGACTTGTTGAAAAGCACTTATATTGACTCTTTCCTATGTTATGATAAATTGCAATTGCCTCAATGACTGATATTAGAGTTTGTTGGTTCTCAATGAAGTTTATGATTCATACTTGAAATTGTGATTGAATTATTACTTTATCATAAGAGATCAGATGACAATGTATATATATATGTTGCTGTTCTAAAAATGATCATGATGCCCTCATGTGTTTATTTTATTTTTATCGACACCTCTATCTCTAAACATGTGGACATATTTTTTCGATTTCGGCTTTCGCTTGAGGATAAGCGAGGTCTAAGCTTGGGGAGTTGATACGTCCATTTTGCATCATGCTTTCATATTGATATTTATTGCATTATGGGCTGTTATTACAAATTATGTCACAATACTTATGCCTATTCTCTCTTATTTTACAAGGTTTACATGAAGAGGGAGAATGCCGACAGCTGGGATTCTGGGCTGGAAAAGGAGCAAATATTAGAGACCTATTCTGCACAGCTACGAAAGTCCGAAAACTTCACGGAAGTTATTTCCAGAATATAAAAAAATTGGGCGAAAGAAGTTCCAGAGGGGGCCCACACCCTGGCCACGAGGGTGGGGGGCGCGCCCTACCCCCCTGGGCGCGCCCCCTGCCTCGTGGGCTCCCTGGTGGCCCTCCGATGCCCATCTTCTGCTATATGAGGTCTTTCGTCCGAGAAAAAAATCATAAGCAAGCTCATGGGATGAAATTCCGCCGCCACGAGGCGGAACCTTGGCGGAACCAATCTAGGGCTCTGACAGAGCTGTTCTGCCGGGGAAACTTCCCTCCGGGAGGGGGAAATCATCACCATCGTCATCACCAATGATCCTCTCATCGGGAGGGGGCCAATCTCCATCAACATCTTCACCAGCACCATCTCATCTCAAACCCTTATTCATCTCTTGTATCCAATCTTTGCATCCAAACCTCAGATTGGTACATATGGGTTGCTAGTAGTGTTGATTACTCCTTGTAGTTGATGCTAGTTGGTTTACTTGGTGGAGGATCATATGTTCAGATCCATTATGCATATTAATACCCCTCTGATTATGAACATGAATATGCTTTGTGAGTAGTTACGTTTGTTCCTGAGGACATGGGAGAAGTCTTGCTATTAGTAGTCATGTGAATTTGGTATTCGTTCGATATTTTGATGAGATGTATGTTGTCATCCCTCTAGTGGTGTCATGTGATCATCGACTACATGACACTTCACCATTGTTTGGGCCTAGAGGGAGGCATTGGGAATTAATAAGTAGATGATGGGTTGCTAGAGTGACACAAGCTTAAACCCTAGTTTATGCATTGCTTCGTAAGGGGCTGATTTGGATCCATATGTTTCATGCTATGGTTAGGTTTACCTTAATACTTCTGTTCTAGTTGCGGATGCTTGCAATAGGTGTTAATCATAATTGGGATGCTTGTTCAAGTAAGGATAGCACCCAAGCACTGGTCCACCCACATATCACATTATCAAAGTACCAAACGCGAATCATATGAACGTGATGAAAACTAGCTTGACGATAATTCCCATGTGTCCTCGGGAGCGCTTTCCTTCATATAAGAGTTTGTCCAGGTTTGTCCTTTGCTACAAAAAGGATTGGGCCATCTTGCTGCACCTTATTTACTTTTATTACTTGCTACTCATTACAAATTACCTTATCACAAAACTATCTCTTACCGATAATTTCAGTGCTTGCAGGGAATACCTTACTAAAAACTGCTCATCATTTCCTTCTGCTCCTCGTTGGGTTCGACACTCTTACTTATCGAAAAGACTATGATAGATACCCTACACTTGTGGGTCATCAAGATTCTTTTCTGGCGCCGTTGCCGGGAATGAAACGCCTTTGTTAGGTGGAATTTGGTAAGGAAAATTTTGTATAGTGTGCTGAAATTTACTGTCACTTGTTAATATGGAACATAATCCTTTGAGGGGCTTGTTCGGGGTATCTTCACCCTGACCAGTAGAGCAAAGAGTTGCTCCTCAACCTACTGAACCAACTAAAAAGTTTACTTTGAAATTCCTTCGGGTATGATAGTGAAACTGCTAGCTAATCCTTTTGCGGGAGATGGAACATTGCATCCCGATTTACACTTAATAAATATATGTGGATGAAGTTTGTGGATTATTTAAGCTTGCATGTATGCCCAATGATGTTATCAAGAAGAAGATTGATAACCCACAAGTATAGGGGATCGCAACAGTTTTCGAGGGTAGAGTATTGAACCCAAATTTATTGATTCGACACAAGGGGAGCCAAAGAATATTCTCAAGTATTAGCAGCTGAGTTGTCAATTCAACCACACCTGGAAACTTAATATCTGCAGCAAGGTATTTAGTAGCAAAGTAATAAGATAGTAGTGGTAACGGTAGCAAAAGGTAACGGTAGCAAAAGTAATGTTTTTGGTATTTTGTAGTGATGATAGCAATAGCAACGGAAAAGTAAATAAGCGAAGAACAATATATGGAAAGCTTGTAGGCAATGGATCAGTGATGGAGAATTATGCCGGATGCGGTTCATCACGTAATAGTCATAACCTAGGGTGACACAAAACTAGCTCCAATTCATCAATGTAATGTAGGCATGTATTCCAAATATAGTCATACGTGCTTATGGAAAAGAACTTGCATGACATCTTTTGTCCTACCCTCCCGTGACAGCGGGGTCCTAGCGGAAATGAAGGGATATTAAGGCCTCCTTTTAATAGAGTACCGGACCAAAGCATTAACACATAGTGAATACATGAACTCCTCAAACTACGGTCATCACCGGTAAGTATCCCTATTATTGTCACTTCGGGGTTAACGGATCATAACACATAATAGGTGACTATAGACTTGCAAGATAGGATCAAGAACTCTCATATATTGATGAAAACATAATAGGATCAGATCTGAAATCATGGCACTCGGGCCCTAGTGACAAGCATTAAGCATAGCCAAGTCATAGCAACATCAATCTCAGAACATACTGGATACTAGGGATCAAACCCTAACAAAACCGACTCGATTACATGATAAATCTCATGCAACCCATCACCGTCCAGCAAGCCTAGGATGGAATTACTCACGCACGGCGGTGAGTATCATGAAATTGGTGATGGAGGAAGGTTGATGATGACGATGGCGATGGATTTCCCTCTCCGAAGCCCCGAACGGACTCCCGATCAGCCCTCCCGAGAGGTTTTAGGGCTTGTCGGCGGCTCCGTATCGTAAAAGATGATGAATCCTTCTTATTTATTTTTTTCTCCCCGAAAGAAAATATATAAAGTTGGAGTCGAGGTCGGAGGAGCTCCAGGGGGGCCGCGAGATAGGGGGGCGCGCCCCCACCCTCATGGCTAGGGTGTGGGCCCCTGGTCTTCATCTTTTGCAAGGATTTTTTGTTATTTCCGAAAAGATGTTCTGTGAAGTTTCAGGTCATTCCGAGAACTTTTGTTTCTGCATATAAATAACACCATGGTAATTCTGCTGAAAACAGCATCACTCTGGGTTAGTTCCATTCAAATCATGCAAGTTAGAGTCCAAAACAAGAGCAAAAGTGTTTGGAAAAGTAGATACGACGGAGACGTATCAACTCCCCCAAGCTTAAACCTTTGCTTGTCCTCAAGCAATTCAGTTGACAAACTGAAAGTGATAAAGAAAAACTTTTACAAACTCTGTTTGCTCTTGTTGTTGTAAATATGTAAAGCCAGCATTCAAGTTTTCAGCAAAGATTATGAACTAATCATATTCACAATAACGCATAGGTCTCATGTTTACCCATATCAATGGCATAATCAACTAGCGAGCAATAATAATAAATCTCGGATGACAACACTTTCTCAAAACAATCATAATATGATATAACAAGATGGTATCTCGCTAGCCCTTTCTGAGACCACAAAACATAAATGCAGAGCACCTTTAAAGATCAAGGACTGACTAGACATTGTAATTCATGGTAAAGGAGATCCAGTGAAGTCATACTCAATGTAAACTAACAGTAATGCATGCAAATGATAGCAGTGCTCTCCAACTGGTGCTTTTTAATAAGAGGATGATGACTCAACATAAAAGTATATAGATAGGCCCTTTGCAGAGGGAAGCAGGGATTTGTAGAGGTGCCAGAGATCGGTTTTGAAATAGAGGTGAATAATATTTTGAGCGGTATACTTTCATTGTCAACAAAACAACCAAGAGATGGTGATATCTTTCATGCTACACACATTATAGGCGGTTCCCAAACAAAATGGTAAAGTTTATACTCCCCCTCCACCAACAAGCATCAATCCATGGTTTTCTCGAAACAACGAGTGCCTCCAACTAACAAGAGTCCCAGGGGGAGTTTTGTTTGCAATTATTTTGATTTAGTTTGCACAAAGCAAGGGACTGGGCATCCCGGTGACTAGCCATTTTCTCATGAGTGAGGAGCCGAGTCCACTCCTCTTGAGAATAACCCGCCTAACATGGAAGATACGGACAGCCCTAGTTGATACATGAGCTATTCGAGCATACAAAACATGATATTTATTTGAAGGTTTAGAGTTTGGCACATACAAATTTACTTGGAACGACAGGTAGATGCCGTATATAGGTAGGTATGGTGGACTCATATGGAATAACTTTGGGGTTTATGGAGTTGGATGCACAAGAAGTATTCCCGCTTAGTATAGGTGAAGGCTAGCAAAAGACTGGGAAGCGACCAGCTAGAGAGCGACAACAGTCATGAACACGCATTAAAATTAATCAACATCGAATGCAAGCATGAGTAGGATATAATCCACCATGAACATAAATATCGTGAAGGCTATGTTGATTTTGTTTCAACTACATGCGTGAACATGTGCCAAGTCAAGTCACTTAAATCATTTAGAAGATGATACCACCCTATCATACCACATCACAACCATTTTAATAGCATGTTGGCACGCAAGGTAAACCATTATAAGCTCCTAGCTAATCAAGCATGGCACAAGAAACTATGATCTCTAGTTGTCGTTGCAAACATGTTTATGCATAATAGGCTGAATCAGGAACGATGAACTAATCATATTTACAAAAACAAGAGAGGTCGAGTTCATACCAGCTTTTCTCATCTCAGTTAGTCCATCATATATCGTCATAATTGCCTTTCACTTGCACGACCGAATGTTGTGGGCAATAATAATAGTGCACGTGCATTGGACTAAGCTGGAATCTGCAAGCATTCAATAAACAGGAGAAGACAAGGCAATATGGGCTCTTTTGTCAGATCAAGAATAATGCATATAAGAGCTACTTCAACAATTTAATCATGGTCTTCTCCTATCGACCGCCAAAGAAAAGAAAAGAAATAAAACTATTTACACGGGAAAGCTCCCAACAAGTAAAAGAAGAACAAGAAATCATCGCGAAGGAGAAAGCATCGCTCAAGCTTGGGGAGGCTTAAGTCTATGTTATATTCATGCGCCAATCATGAGCTCTCAAGAGAAATGATTATTCAAAATTTTTATGCTCGGCTTTCTCTCAGTAATCGCTCCATGCTCGATACTTCTTGTACTGGCTATTTTATGATGAAGACTATTGAATTCAAATGGGATTTATTGGAGAGAATTAAACGCAACTGTGAAGATTGGGACCTCGGCGAAGGCAGGGAGTCAGGTATAACACCTAAGTTTGATTGTGTTAAATCTTTTATGGATACCGATGCATTTCGTGAATTTAGCACTAAATATGGACTTGACTTTGAGATAGTAGCTTCCTTTTGTGAATCCTTTGCTACTCATGTTGATCTCCCTAAGGAGAAGTGGTTTAAATATAATCCTCGCATTGAAGTAAAAGTAATTGCACCTATTAAAGTTGAAAAAAGACTATCACTTATAATGATCCTGTTTTCCTACTGCTTATATTGAGAAACCACCTTTCCTTGTTAGAATAAAGGATCATGCTAAAGTTTCAACTATAGTCAACAAAAGTAATATTAGGACACACAAACCCACTGAGCAAGTTAAAGTTGAACCTAATGTTGCTATGGTTAAAGACCTCTTGGCCGATAATATTGATGGGCATGTTATTTACTTCTGTGATGAGACTGCCAGAATTGCTAGACCTGATACTAAAAACAAACATAGACCTGTTGTAGGCATGCCTGTTATTTCTATTAAAATAGGAGATCATTGCTATCATGGTTTATGTGATATGGGTGCTAGTGCAAGTGCAATACCTCATTTCTTATACAAAGAAATTATGCATGATATTGCACCTGCTGAGATAGAAGATATCGATGTTACCATTAAGCTTGCCAATAGAGATACTATTTCACCAATTGGGATTGTTAGAGATGTTGAAGTCTTGTGTGGGAAGGTTAAATATCCTGCTGATTTTCTTGTTCTTGGTTCCCCACAAGATAGCTTTTGTTCCATTATATTTGGTAGAACCTTCTTGAATACTGTTAATGCTAAGATAAATTGCAATAAGGATATTGTTTCTGTTGGTTTAGGGGACATGTCTCATGAGTTTAATTTTGTTAAGTTTCATAGACAACCCCGTGATGAGGGATTTCCTAGTAAAGATGAAATTATTGGTCTTGCTTCTATTGCTGTGCCTCCTACTGATCCTTTAGAGCAATATTTGCTAGACCATGAAAATGATATGTTCATGAATGAAAGAAGGGAAATAGATGAAGTATTATTTAAACAGGGACCTATTCTGAAACACAGCTTGCCTGTTGAAATCCTAGGGGATCCTCCTCCACCTAAGGGTGATCCCGTGTTTGAGCTTAAACCATTGCCTGATACTCTTAAATATGCTGATCTTGATGAAAATAAGATATATCCTATTATTATTAGTGCTAACCTTTCAGAGTATGAAGAAGAGAGATTATTGAAAACTCTGAAGAAGCACTGTGCTGCTATTGGATATACTCTTGATGATCTTAATGGCATTAGTCCCACTTTATGTCAACACAAAATAAATTTGGAGAAAGATGCCAAACCAGTTATTGATCACCAACGACGGCTGAATCCTAAGATGAAAGAAGTGGTAAGAAAGGAAATATTGAAGCTCCTTGAGGCAGGTATAATTTATCCCGTTGCTGATAGCCAGTGTTTAAGTCATGTCCATTGTGTCCCTAAGAAGGGAGGTATTACTGTTGTTCCTAATGATAAAGATGACTTGATTCCACAAAGAATTATTGTAGGTTATAGGATGGTAATTGATTTTTGCAAATTAAATAAAGCTACTAAAAAGATCATTACCCCTTGCCTTTAATTGATCAAATGCTATAAAGATTATCCAAATATACACATTTTTGCTTTCTAGATGGTTACTCTGGCTTCTCTCAAATACCTATGTCAGTTGATGATCAAGCAAAGACTAGTTTTACTTACCCTATCGGTACCTTTGCTTATAGACGTATGCCTTTTGGTTTATGTAATGCACCTGCTACCTTTCAAATATGCATGATGGCTATATTCTCTGACTTTTGTGAAAAGATTTGTGAAGTTTTCATGGATGATTTCTCCGTTTATGGATCCTCTTTTGACGACTGCTTGAGCAACCTTGATCGAGTTTTGCAGAGATGTGAAGAAACTAATCTTGTCTTGAACTGGGAGAAGTGACACTTTATGGTTAATGAAGGTATTGTCTTGGGGCATAAAATTTCTGAAAGAGGTATTGAAGTTGATAAAGCTAAATTTGATGCTATAGGAGGTTCATGAAGGACTTCTCAAAAATTTCTCGGCCTCTAACTAACCTATTACAAAAAGATATTCCTTTTGTCTTTGATGATGATTGTGTTGAAGTATTTGAAATACTTAAGAAGGCTTTGATTTCTGCACCTATTGTTCAGCCACCTAATTGGAATTTACCCTTTGAAATCATGTGTGATGCTAGTGATTATGCTGTAGGGGCTGTTCTAGGACAAAGAGTTGATAAAAAATTAAATGTTATTCAATATGCTAGTAAAACTCTAGACAATGCCCACAGAAATTATGCTACTACTGAAAAAGAATTTTTAGCAGTTGTATTTGCATGTGATAAGTTCAGACCTTATATTGTTGATTCTAAAGTAACCGTTCACACTGATCATGCTGCTATGAAATATCTTATGGCAAAGAAAGATACTAAACCTGGACTTATTAGATGGGTTCTCCTAGTACAAGAATTTGATTTGCATATTATTGATATAAAGGGAGCTGAGAACCCCGTTGCAGACAACTTTTGATGATGATTGTGTTGAAGTATTTGAAATACTTAAGAAGGCTTTGATTTCTGCACCTATTGTTCAGCCACCTAATTGGAATTTACCCTTTGAAATCATGTGTGATGCTAGTGATTATGCTGTAGGGGCTGTTCTAGGACAAAGAGTTGATAAAAAATTAAATGTTATTCAATATGCTAGTAAAACTCTAGACAATGCCCACAGAAATTATGCTACTACTGAAAAAGAATTTTTAGCAGTTGTATTTGCATGTGATAAGTTCAGACCTTATATTGTTGATTCTAAAGTAACCGTTCACACTGATCATGCTGCTATGAAATATCTTATGGAAAAGAAAGATACTAAACCTGGACTTATTAGATGGGTTCTCCTAGTACAAGAATTTGATTTGCATATTATTGATATAAAGGGAGCTGAGAACCCCGTTGCAGACAACTTTTCTAGGTTAGAGAATGTTCTTGATGACCCACTACCTATTGATGATAACTTTCCTGATGAGCAATTAAATGTCATAAATGCTTCTCGTATTGCTCCATGGTATGCTGATTATGCTAATTACATTGTTGCTAAATTTATACCACCTAGATTCACATACCAGCAAAAGAAAAAGTTCTTCTATGATTTGAGACCTTTTGGGATGACCCACATCTTTATAAATAAGGAGTAGATGGTGTTATTAGACGTTGTGTACCTAAGCATGAACAAGAACATATCCTACGCAAGTGTCACTCCGAAGCTTATGGGGGACATCATGCTGGAGACAGAACTGCACATAAGGTATTGCAATCTGGTTTTTATTGGCCTACTCTCTTCGAGGATGCCCATAAGTTTGTCTTAACTTGTGATGAATGTCAAAGAATTGGTAATATTAGTAGACATCAAGCAATGCCTATGAACTATTCACTTGTTATTGAACCATTTGATGTTTGGGGCTTTGATTATATGGGACCGTTTCCTTCCTCTAATGGGTATACACATATTTTAGTTCCTACTGATTACGTTACTAAGTGGGTAGAATCTATTCCAAATAGTAGTGCTGATCATAACGCCTCTATTAAGATGCTTAAAGAAGTCATTTTTCCGAGGTTTGGAGTCCCTAGATATTTAATGATTGATGGTGGTTCACATTTTATTCATGGTGCCTTTCATAAAATGCTTGCTAAGTATAATGTTAATCACAGAACTGCATCTCCTTATCACCCACAATCTAGTGGTCAAGTAGAATTGAGTAATAGAGAGCTCAAATTAATTTTGCAAAAGACTGTTAATAGATTTAGAAAGAATTGGTCCAAGAAACTTGATGATGCATTATGGGCTTATAGAACTGCATATAAAAATCCTATGGGTATGTCTCCGTATAAAACGGTTTATGGTAAAGCATGTCACTTACCTCTTGAATTAGAACATAGGGCATATTGGGCTATTAAAGAGCTCAATTATGACTTCATACTTGCCGGTGAGAAGAGGCTTTTTGACATTAGCTCACTTGATGAATGGAGAACCCAGGCCTATGAAAATGCCAAGCTGTTTAAAGAAAAAGTTAAAAGGTGGCATGACAACAGGATACAAAAGCATGAGTTCAATGTAGGCGATTATGCGTTTCTATAAAACTCTCGTTTAAGATTTTTTGCAGGCAAACTTGTCTCTAAATGGGAAGGTCCTTACGTTATCGAGGAGGTCTATCATTCCTGTAACATCCCAAATTTTCAATTTGGAATGTTATACATTAGGTCATCATTGCATATCCTATTTTATTGCATTTTGGCTTGATCCTTGAAATCCTAAGCAACTCAAGGACCCTCGGGGAGAGAGTTGGGGATTTCACTATTTTCATATTTGAATTTTATCAAATATTGAAACGAGGATTTTTGGTTTTAATTATTTTTCTCTCCGAAAATATTTCATGTTAAAATATATGAGATGAGATAATATGACTTCTCCAAAAGAAATGAAATATTGGAGGAAAATATTAAAATCAAATATTTGATTTTATTCAGATTTTATTGCAATTTTATTTGCATTAGAAAAATTGCATGTTTTCAAAAATGCATTTTAGGGCCAAGAAAATGTTCATCTTATTTTAATTCTTTTATTTGGACGGTGAAAATTTGTTTTGGCATTTTTATATTTTTATATTTTTTTCTAGGATTTATTTTTGTCGAAACGTTTTTTTAAGCCCGGCGGACCGAACTGGGCCGAGGCCCAGTTAGCCCAGCCGCCGCCGCGCCGCGGTCTCCCTCGCGGAGACCGCGACCAGCACACTGCCGCCCGCCGAGGCCGAGCCGACCACGCCTCCCCGCCCCCTCCCGCAAGCCACCCTCCCCCCTTTAAAAGCCGACCCGGGGCCCCCCTGGAGCCCCAAGCCGCCGCCGCCCGCTCGCCGCTCCGCTGCCCCGCGCCGACGCCGCCGCTCGCCGCTGCTGCCGCCGCCGTCACTGAGCCGCCCCGCCGCACCACCCCACGCCACCCCGCGCCGCCCCGCCGCACCCCGCCGTCGCCCGCGTCGCCGCCCCACTCGCTGGATGCCGTCGGAGCCGCGCCAGAGTTCGCAAATCTCGTCGTCCATTTTTTTCGGTTTAGGTAAAACCGTCGGTTTTTTAAAACCCTAGTTTCGGTTTTTTTAGATCGTTCACCGGTTTTCTCGGTTTAGTTACTTAGCGGATGTTCGTCTGTACGTTCGTTTTAACTAACGGTGTTCACTCGTTAGCCACAGACAGCAAACGTTCGTTCATTAGCCTATTCATCAGTTTTTTCTTTTTTCGGATTTTCCGCGATTATTTTCGATCGCGATTTCGGATCCGATTTTTGTTCTAGTTTATCTTTTCGCTCGTTTATCGGAATCGGGCGATTCAAGCGCCTAGATCTTTGTCTCGAAGCCCTCTTTCCGTTTAACCAACTTGAACAAGATTTTGATATAGTAAAATTTGACTTTAGTCCAGATTAGTAATTGGATCTTGTTTCTTTCGCAGTTTGAGTTTCGGTGCTCCGTTCGATTTGATTCTTTTAGCAAACCGGAGTTCTTAATTTGAACTTTCTGGTTAGATCTTCTTATTCGTGTTTTACCCGTGCGTATTTGCTTGATTTCTTATGTATGCTATTATTTGTTTGTAATAGAACACCCGTAGTGCGAAGCGTGCTACTACGAGTCTTTAGGTTTTGCGGATCATCAGCAAGGCAAGTAGCACTTTGATCATACCCCTTTATCACCCAGTTTTTATGCATTAGTTTCAATCCTCAAACATTGCATGGTTAGGACTTGATAACATGTGGGATTGGGAAGTAGTTGATGAGGTAGAACCTATTGCCATGTTATTATCAAACCCTTGGGAGTTACTTCTACGTATTGCTTATATTGCCATGCTATGCTCGTAGACGTGGTTTGGGTGAGAGAATCCATGACAGATGTGAGATTGTTAATTAATGGTTCAACTTAAGGTGGGAACTTTAATACACATCTGGGTGTATTGCTTGTCGGGCACCTGGAGAATCCAGTGTTGTCCTAGGATATCCCGGAGTACCCGTGTGATAATCCTAAGGTCCGCCACCCAGGCTCTAAGGGAACTAAGATATTTCATGCTAGAAACTTCCGTGTGCAACCACAAGCTATTATGGGCTCTAGCATAGTTGAGTAAGTTGCATGACCTCTTCCGGTGGTAGGCTAGCAGATGTAGAGGGTTGTAGGTTGGTACTGTCTACCCGGGGTTAGAGTTAATGCTTCTGAAAGACTGTGTCTCGGTCATCCGTTTCTCAAACACCATGTAGTGCGAGAAATCCAATGGAGGAGATCGAGTCTTGTGGGGAAAAGTGCGTAAACTTCCGCAGAGTGTACAAACTAATCATGGTTAGCTGTGTCCCCGGTTATGGACATCTTGAGTATCTAGTACTTGGATTATCATATGTATCTCATCACTCTAAACTAATATTGTTGGGTTGATAATTACTTTTAACTGGGATTGAGTTGGAGGAACCTTCTCAATGATGTTTCAACTACCATGATAGTTAAATAAAATCTATTCCTTTGTTGTAGGGAAAAATTGGCTTTTCACAAAACTCTAACCATCGAGCTTTCCACCGGCCAAATATGCATGTAGTAATAGCATTAGTCAGTTCTTGCTCTACTGTGTTATTTTACCAGCATATTCCATGTGCTGACCCATTTTCGGGCTGCAACATATTATGTTGCAGACTTTTCAGATGAGGAGTAAGGTTCGTTAGGTCGTTGCCGTGCAGCTCAGCTATGCCGTTGGAGTTGATGGACTCACTTTATCTTCCAAGCCTTCCGCTGTTATTGTATTAGATGGCCTTAAGCCATATTTATTGTAATAAGTTCTCTTTTGAGACATTCTATGTAATAAGTGTGTGATTGCTACTCTGTTATAAATCCTTCGAGTACTGTGTGTCAGCATTACCGATCCAGGGATGACATTGAAGCACAGAGACTTGACCATTTGAGGTCGGGTCGCTACAGTTCCGGTGCCATAAAAATCAACAACTTCGAAGGCAAAAATCCGAGGGTGGTGAGCGGTCAAAGAATCAAACATTATATCTCAGGTAATCCTATAAATGTTGAAACTAATATTATTGAAACTGTAACCCCAGAGGAATACATAAGGGACACTTTTCAGAATGTTTCAAACTCTGAAAAGGAATAGGTACATGGTACGGTAAGTAAACCGACTCCAAAAACAGTTCTAATGGCAATTTTTCTCTGTTTTGGAATATTTAAGAAATAGATAAATAAGAAGCAGACCGGAAAGGACACGAGGCTTCCACGAGGGTGGAGGGCGCGCCCCCTGCCTCGTGGGCACCTCGTGTGCTCTCCAGACTCCATTTTCTTGCATGATACTCCTTTTGGTCGGTAAAAATTCATTATATAATCTCCCAAAGGTTTTGACCACCGTATCACACAAATATCTCCTGTCTTTGTTTCAAGGTGTTTTTCTGACAGATCTAGATTGCCATGGCGTCTTCAAGTACCCCCAAGGACAAGTTCTTCGAGAAGGTCATCAACCCCTACCTCGCGGAAGTGTTGTAACACCATCAAACCATTGAGATGCGTGAGGGGTTGTTGCACATCTGCGATGTGGAGGGACCGAGGAGGACCGGAAGTGTGGAGACAAGGCTCGAGGCGATGGAGCAACAAGTTTTCAAATGTCGGGAGATGGTGGAGCGTGGACTCGACTCCAATCACATAATGATCACGGAGTTCACCAACAACCACAAGCTGGACGCCAAGGACATTGGGGAGGCCATCTTCAAGCTTCATGAGAAAATCGAGCACCTCCAAGCCCAGATCTATGACCTGCAAAATCAAAAATGTGAGTATGAATATAGATTCAAGAGGATGAGTTTGGCTGCAGATTTGAGGATTCCAGAGACCCTATCATCCTTCTATGATGGTGAGCCTATGCCTTGGAAGAGGGACGACAATCCTACATCATCAACAACCCCATCTCCTTCACCGGCGAAAGAGATATAATCACATCGGGTATGGGCACTCCCCTTGGCAACTACCAAGCTTGGGGGAGTGCCCCGGTATCGTATCATCATCACTTTTATCTTTACCGTTTTTCTTAGTTTGATCCTTTTGATAATATATTGATCTAGTAGAATAAAGTTTTAGTATGATCTAGTTGTGAGTTTTGCTTTATGATCCTTTTATGTAATCGAGTCCGTGAGCTATATATAATAAAGATTAGTGTTGAGTAAAGGGCTTGCTTATTTTACTATGATCTTGAGGGAATAAAATAAAAGAGAAAGAATAAAAAGAAATAAAGAGATCATATGGATCTTATGGAGAGTAATGAGCTCACATATAAAGAGTATGACGAATAAATGTTGTTGTGAGTTGCAAACATAGTTTTGGTCATCGTTGCAATTAATAGGAAGTAATAAAGAAAGAGAGGTTCACATATAAATATACTATCTTGGACATCTTTTATGATTGTGAGCACTCATTAAAGTATGATATGCTAAAGAATTGACGTTGGACAAGGAAGACAACGTAATGGGTTATGTTTTCTTACATCTGAGAAAAATTATATTGTCATGGATCATCTAACATGTTGAGCTTGCCTTTCCTTCTCATGCTAGCCAATTTCTTTGCACCAAGTATAGATACTACCTGTGCTTCCAAACATACCTAAACCTAGTTTTGCCATGAGAGTCCACCATACCTACCTATGGATTGAGTAAGATCCTTCAAGTAAGTTGTCATCGGTGCATGCAATAAAAATTGCCTTCTAAATATGTATGACTTATTAGTGCGGAGAAAATAAGCTTTATACAATCTTGTGATATGGAAGCAATAAAAGCGACGAACTGCATAATAAAGGTTCATATCACAAGTGGCAATATAAAGTGACGTTCTTTTGCATTAAGATTTTGTGCATCCAACCATAAAAGCGCATGACAACCTCGGCTTCCCTCTGCGAAGGGCCTATCTTTTACTTTTATCTTCTACCTCACATAAGAGTCATGGTGATCTTCACCTTTCCCTTTTACATTTTATCCTTTGGCAAGCACAATGTGTTGGAAAGATCCAGATACATGTAGCGAATTGGATGTGAGTCTGCATGAGCTATTATTGTTGACGTTACCCTTGAGGTAAAGAGTTGGGAAGAAAAACTGTAAGCCCCTATCTTTCTCTGTGTCTGATTAAAACTCCATACCCATAAATATTGCGTGAGTGTTAGCAATTGTGAAAGACTAAAAGATGGTTGAGTATGTGGACTTGCTGAAAAGCTCATATATTGACTCTTTCCTATGTTATGGTAAATTGCAATTGCCTCAATGACTGAGATTAGAGTTTGTTGGTTCTCAATGAATGAGGGAGTCCTGGATTAGGGTGTGTTCGGATAGCCGAACTATACCTTCAGCCGGACTCCTGGACTATGAAGATACAAGATTGAAGACTCCGTCCCGTGTCCGGATGTTCAGATCTCCTACCATTGTAACCGACTCTATGTAACCCTAACCCTATCCGGTGTCTATATAAACCAGAGGGTTTTAGTCCATAGGACAACATACACATCAACAATCATACCATAGGCTAGCTTCTAGGGTTTAGCCTCTCTGATCTCATGGTAGATCTACTCTTGTACTACCCATATCATCAATATTAATCGAGCAGGACGTAGGGTTTTACCTCCATCGAGAGGGCCCGAACCTGGGTAAAACTTCGTGTCCCTTGCCTCCTGTTACCATCTGGCCTAGACGCATAGTTCGGGACCCCCTACCCAAGATCCGCCGGTTTTGACACCGACATTGGTGCTTTCATTGAGAGTTCCTCTGTGCCGTCGCCGTCAGGCCCGATGGCTCCTACGATCATCAATGGCGATGCAGTCCAGGGTGAGACCTTCCTCCCCGGACAGATCTTCGTCTTTGGCGGCTTCGCACTACGGGCCAATTCACTTGGCCATCTAGAGCAGATCGAAAGCTACGCCCCTGGCCGTCAGGTCAGAATCAGAAGTTTAAACTACACGGCTGACATCCGCGGGGACTTGATCTTCGACGGATTCGAACCACTGCCGAGTGGGCCGCACTGTCATGACGAGCATGATCTAACTCTGCCGCCGAACGGTGCCCTGGAGGCCGCACCCGCACCGGCTCCGACCCTTAGTTCGGAGTCAACTGCGCCGATCGAGGATGGGCGGCTGGACGCCACCTCGGGGGCTGCGATCCAAACGGCGATTGAGCCGAACACCAGCCCCGTACTCTGCGAGGCTCGTGACTCCAAGGAGCCGGACTCCTCTTCGGACTCTGAACCCTCAGCGCCCCTGCCAGTCGAATCCGATTGGGCGCCGATCATGGAGTTCACTGCCGCAGACATCTTTCAACACTCGCCTTTCGGCGATATCCTGAAGTCACTAGAGTCTCTCTCTTTATCAGGAGAGCCCTGGCCGGACTACGGTCAGCAAGGTTGGGGTACGGACGATGAAGAAATTCAAAACCCACCCACCACCCACTTCGTAGCCACTGTCGACGACTTAATCGACATGCTCGACTTCGACTCCGAAGACATCGATGGTATGGACGCCGATGAAGGAGATGATGAAGAACCAGCGCCTACTAGGCCCTGGAAAGCCACCTCGCCGTATGACATATACATGGTGGACACCCCAAAAGAGGGAGATGGCGATGGAACAGCGGAGGATGACCCCTCCAAGAAACAGCCCAAGTGCCGGCGTCAGCGGCGCCGCTAAAAATCCCGCCAAAACAAATACAGCGATTCCAGCACGGGAGATAATAATACTCTAGAAAGTGCCGAAGAAAACCCCCTCCAACAAGATTTAGCACAAGAGGATGGAGAAACCAGCCCTCATGAGAGAGCGACAGACAGAGAGGTCGAGGACGATAATTATGTGCCTCCCTCCGAAGACGAGGCAAGCCTCGACGACGACGAATTCGTCGTGCCAGAGGATCCCGTTGAGCAAAAGCGTTTCCAATGCAGGCTTATGGCCACGGCAAGAAGCCTCAAGAAAAAACAGCAACAGCTCAGAGTTGATCAAGATTTGCTGGTTGACAGATGGACTGAAGTCCTTGCGGCCGAAGAGCATAAACTCGAACGCCCCTCCAAGAGTTACCCAAAGCGCAAGTTGCTACCCCGATTAGAGGAGGAAGCACTTGATGCGGCCGAACGGCCACCTCGTGGCCGCGACAGAGAGGCCTCCCGGCCCTCCACTCAAGCCGCACCCCGTATCAAGGAACGGGAATATGCACCGGACTTACGAGACATGTTGGAGGACAAGGCAGGGCAAACACGATCGATCTACAGACCACTTGGGCACCCCATGGCTCGAGGCGGTAACCGTCACGCCGGCCACAAATTCGGCAGGGCCGAACATAGTAAACAAAGCTCATTGGAGCTACGTCATGATATCGCCCAGTATAGAGGCGCCGCACACCCACTGTGCTTTACAGACGAAATAATGGATCATCAAATCCCCGAGGGTTTCAAACCCGTAAACATCGAATCATATGATGGCACAACAGACCCTGCGGTATGGATCGAGGATTATCTCCTTCATATCCACATGGCCCGCGGCGACGATTTTCACGCCATCAAATACCTCCCACTCAAGCTAAAAGGACCAGCTTGGCATTGGCTCAACAGCTTGCCAACAGGATCAATCAGTTGTTGGGAGGACCTGGAAGCCGCATTCCTCGACAATTTCCAGGGCACTTATGTGCGACCCCCAGACGCCGATGACCTAAGTCATGTAATCCAGCAGCCAGAGGAATCGGCCAGACAATTCTGGACACGGTTCCTAACAAAGAAAAATCAAATAGTCGACTGTCCGGACGCTGAGGCCCTAGCAGCCTTCAAGCACAATATCCGTGACGAGTGGCTGGCCCGGCACCTCGGACAGGAAAAGATGAAATCTATGGCAGCACTCACGACACTCATGACCCGCTTTTGCGCAGGAGAAGACAGCTGGCTCGCTCGTAGCAACAATATGACCAAGAACCCTGGTAGTTTAGACACCAGGGACATTAGTGGCAGGTCACATCGCAACAAGCAGAAGCGCCGCATTAACGGCGACAATGCTGAGGATACGACAGTTAATGCCGGATTCAGAGGCTCTAAATCCGTTCAGCGGAAGAAGCCATTCAAAAGGAATCCTAGGGGGCCATCCAGCTTGGACCGAATACTCGACCGCTTGTGCCAAATACATGGCACCCCCGAAAAACCGGCCAATCACACCAACAGGGATTGTTGGGTGCTCAAGCAGGTAGGCAAGCTAAGCACCGACAATGAAGACAAGGGGCTGCATAGCGATGATGATGAGGAGCCCCGACCGCCGAACAACAATGGACAGAAGGGTTTTCCCCCACAAGAGCGGATGGTGAACATGATATACGCCACCCACATCCCCAAAAGGGAGCGGAAGCGCGCGTTAAGGGACGTATACGCGGTAGAGCCAGTCGCCCCAAAGTTCAACCCATGGTCCTCCTGCCCGATCACCTTTGATCGAAGAGACCACCCCACTAGCATCCGTCATGGCGGATTCGCCGCATTGGTTCTAGACCCAATTATTGACGGATTTCATCTCACTAGAGTCCTCATGGACGGTGGCAGTAGCCTGAACCTGCTTTACCAGGATACAGTGCGAAAAATGGGCATCGATCCCTCGAGGATTAAGCCCACCAAAACGACCTTTAAAGGCGTAATACCAGGTGTAGAGGCCAACTGTATAGGCTCAGTCACACTTGAAGTGGTCTTCGGATCCCCAGATAATTTCCGAAGCGAGGAATTGATCTTCGACATAGTCCCATTCCGCAGTGGCTATCATGCACTGCTCGGATGAACCGCATTCGCCAAATTCAATGCGGTACCGCATTATGCATACCTTAAGCTCAAGATGCCAGGCCCTCGTGGAGTGATTACGGTCAATGGAAACACCGAACGCTCCCTCCGAACGGAGGAGCACACGGCGGGCCTTGCAGCTGAAGTACAAAGCAGCCTCTCCAGGCAGTTCTCTAGTCCGGCCATTAAACATCCGGACACCGTCAAGCGCGCCCGGAGTAACCTACAACAAAACCGCCTGGCACGTTCCGAGTAGGCATAGCAATGCGGCCCTAACCCCAACCCTCGCAAAAAGGCAACGCCAGTACTTCGCGTCCATAACTACGCTATGGAAATACCATGGGCATCGGGGGAGGGGCACCATCACGGCACACCCAAAACACGGCTTAAACCACACCAGGGGCTGCCGATTTTTTACTTTTCTCTTACTTCCAGGACTCTACTCTTCGGAAGGCCTGTTCGGCAGTTCAATTGCCGCACAAATGATGCAAGGACCAGGGAAGCAGACAAGCCATGCCGCATTACGGAAATCCCAGGTGGTCTCTATCACGAGCAGTATACCTGTTTCGCATACTATTCCGCAGCTTGCCCCTGGAGCAGACATGTTAAATAGTCCAACTTTTCGTTTATCGCATTACTTGTATCGTTCTGCTTTGATCACAGCTATTTTTAATAAACAATGCATAGCTTTTGTCTATTTTTTGCATTATCTTTTTATAAATAAATGTTCCTTAACGACATGTTGCACCCGTACAACTTGGTACGGCCAAAATACGCCAGGGGCTTTTAGCACCCCTCAATATGGTGTGAGAAGTCCGAACACTTTCACAAGTGCGGCACCCCGAACTTATAGCACTATATGCATCGGCTCTGAATCATGTCTTGGGTCAATAGTTGGGTTTGCCCGGCTCCTATGTTTTGGTGCCTTACGTTGCGCTATATCGGCTAAGGTAGCACTAGGAGAACCACTGCGATTGTGCCCCGGTTGAGCTGGGTCGAGCACCTCAGTGGAGAAAGCTAAAACTGATTGTCATGATGAAGCGAGAGCTGGTCGCTGTTCGAGAGGTCTTTCGAGTCCCTAAAGACTTATGCCGCTTAGGGCGAGGAGCCGGCTATGTCCGGCCAAGGCGTGGATAGCGCCCCGAACTCGGTCTTCCGAATACTAGGGGCTTCGCTAAAATTTAAAATTATAGAATTCTATGGCTAAGTGAGAGTGTTCACGCATTATAGTCCGATTGCCTCGTTCTTTGGGCTGAGCGCCTCCCTCGAAGGACCCAAATATGGGAAAAAGAGCGCCCAGGTTTATCCCCGAACACCCCAGCACTAGCGGCAAGGGGGCAGAAGCTGACGACTCGCCATCTCTCAGTATTGATAAACAGCCGCACAGAAGGTAATATTTTAAATTCAAGCAGCATTGCTTAGCGCATATGAACAAGTTTTCAGCGCACAGGATAACACGAGCGTGTTTTACTCAAAAAATACATCCTTGGTACATTCATCCGCAACAACGCGGGCTCCCTTCAGAACATCCTTATAATAATTCTCGGGCTTGCGATGCTCTTTCCCCGGCGGTGGCCCGTCCTTCACAAGCTTCTCCGCATCCAGCTTGCCCCAGTGCACCTTAGCACGGGCAAGGGCCCTACGGGCACCTTCAATGCAGACAGAGCGTTTGATGTCTTCAAGCCTCGGACAGGCCTCCACCAGCCGCCGCACCAGCCCGAAATAGCTCCCAGGCAGAGCCTCTCCAGGCCACAGCCGAACTAGGAGGCCCTTCATGGCCTGTTCGGCCGCCTTGTGGAGCTCGACCAGTTGCTTCAGCTGGTCGCTCAGGGGCACGGGGTGTCCGGCCTCAGCGTACTGAGACCAGAACACCTTCTCCGTCGAGCTGCCCTCCTTGGCTCGATAGAATGCGGCGGCATTGGATACACTCCGGGGAAGATCTGTGAACGCTCCTGGAGAGCTCCGGATTCGGGTAAGTAACAGGTAACTCACGTTTATGTGTTTGCTTTGCATAAAGAATGCCTTACCCGCCGCAATCTTCTTCACCTCATCCAACTCCTGGAGGGTCTTCTGGGATCCGGCCTTGGCAGATTTGGCATTTTCAATAGCCACCGCAAGCTCGGACGCTTGTGTCTTCGAGTCACGCTCCAAACTCTCATGTTTTTCCATGAGAGCCTGAAGCTCTTGCCGCACCTTGCCAACCTCGGCCTCATACTTCTCCCGCTCGCTGTGCTTCGAGGCCGTATTCTTCTCGGCCTCGTCCAGCGCTTGCTTAAGGGTCGCCACCTCAGACGTGGCCCCCTACAATAGCCACAATAATCCTGTCATTTTTCGCAATTGCACCTTTTATATATATATATATATATACATATACATATTTTTAACAAGGTATTTCTTACCTTCATTGTCCTCGAGCTGCTTCTTGGCACGCTCGAGCTCTTGCTCGGACCTTTCGAGGTCCTGCTTTAGCGTGTCCACTTCCGCAGTCAGTGCGGCGGACGCAAGCAGGGTAGCCTGCACATGCATATTGACTCATTTTTGTTAGACTCCTCTGAATTCTATTTGATCCTCTATTCGGCTTTTCTTCCCGAACGCCAAACAGAGCATCAGGGGCTACTGTCTATGCGGTACTATTATTTACACTTTCTTTACTTACCTTGAAGCCTGTCAAAAGGCTAGTACAAGCTTCAGTCAGTCCGTTTTTTGCGGACTGAACCTTCTGGACCACCGCACTCATAATGGCGCGGTGCTCCTCGTCGATGGAGGCGCCTTGGAGCGCCTCCAACATATTGTCCGGCACCTCCGGTTGGACGGAGGCCGCCGGCACGGTGAACTTGCTCCTCTTGGAAGGAGGTCCCCCGCCGGACTCTGGAACCTTTGAAGGTTCCGGAGCAGTGTCCGGCCTAGAGCCGGACTTGGAGCCCTGGGGGTTTCATCCCCTTTACTCCTGGAGTACGGGAGGTCGCCTTGCGGCGCCTCCAGGACCACCTCCTCCCGGATTGGAACCTGTTGGGACAACACTTCGGTGTCGTCCGTAGGGCGGGGGGAGGAAGCCGTCGGAAGTGAGTTCACGTCCGATGAGTCTAGTGAGCCGCTCGACGACGCGTCGAGCCGGTCTTTGGGTGGGCTGCATAAACACATTCGACATAAGGGAAAGCTGTGCAATAAACGAATACTATGAATTACTTTGGTATCCGGATACTTACGATTTCGCCAGGGGCTTGGCCCTGGGCGCCCACTCCTCTTTGTCGTCGTTGGCGTCGATGGAGTAGTCCAGAGAAAGGGTTTTCCCCTTCTTGGACCCTTCGGCCTCCCCAGTTGGGGCGGCCTTCCTTTTCTTCCCTTCCCCCGCTGGAGGGGGAGGGGTCTCTTCTTCCTCCTCCTCGTCTTCATGGAAGGAGTGCACCTCGGATTCGTCGGATGGTGAATCCGACACCTCCGGGTGTCGGGCACTCTTTCGAGTCCCCGTGGCCTTCTTCTTGGCCCTCTTCTCCGGCACCACATAGGGTGCCGGAACCAGCAGCTTCGCCAGGTGAGCGTCTGCTGGGCCTTTGGGAAAAGGAGCCGGACAGTTGATCTGTCCGGACGTCACCTGCCAATCCTGTCAGAGGAAAGGGAGCTTAGATCCCGCATAGAATCAAACTATGGAAAATTGATACCCTGTAAAAGGAAAAAACAGCTTACCGCAAGCGCGTGACACTGCGCGCTGAATCCGCGATCCTCGGTAGCGGATGCAGGAGCCTCGGCGCCCTTGAAAAGCATCCTCCAGGCATCTTCGTACGTCGTGTCGAAGAGCCTGTTTAGAGTTTGATGCCGCGCTGGGTCGAACTCCCACAGATTGAAGGCCCGTCGTTGACACGGGAGGATCTGGCGGATGAGCATAACCTGGACTACGTTGACAAGTTTGAGCTTCTTGTTCACCAGGGTTTGGATGCATGTTTGGAGTCCGGTCAGCTCTCCTTTTTTACCCCATGACAGGCCGGTCTCCTTCCAGGAGGTGAGCCGCGTAGGGGTCCGGACCGAAACTCGGGGGCTGCGACCCATTCGGGGTCGCACGGCTCGGTGATGTAAAACCATCCCGATTGCCACCCCTTCAGGGTCTCCACAAAGGATCCCTCGAGCCACAGGACGTTGGCCATCTTGCCAACCATGGCACCTCCGCACTCCGCCTGGCTGCCGCGCACCACATTCGGCTTGACTTTGAAAGTCTTAAGCCATAGGCCGAAATGGGGGCGGATGCGGAGGAACGCCTCGCACATGACGATGAACGCCGAGATGTTGAGGACGAAGTTCGGGGCCAGATCGTGGAAATCCAGGCCATAGTAGAACATGAGCCCCCGGACAAATGGATGCAGAGGGAAGCCCAGTCCGCGGAGGAAATGGGGGAGGAATACCACCCTCTTATGGGGCCTAAGAGTGGGGATGAGCTGCCCCTTTTCAGGAAGCCGGTGCGCGATATCGCTAGCCAGATATCCGGCCTTCCTCAGATTTTTGATGTGTCCCTCCGTGACGGAGGAGACCATCCACTTGCCTCCCGCTCCGGACATGACTGGAGAAGGTTGAGGTGGTAGTGCGGACTTGGGCGCTGGAGCTCGAGTGCGCAAGAATGGATAGGCAAAGGAGGAAGAAGGCATGGGTGAAAAGGTGGATCCTTATCCCCTTATATGGGTGGACGCAACTACGTGTCCCCACCAGCTTGGTAAAACTCGCTTATCTCCAAGCGCTGTAATCAATGGCGCGGTTGGGTTACCCACGCCCGTATTGATGAGAATCCCGGAATAAGGGGACACGATCTCTGCTTTAACAAGACGTGCCAAGGAAACCGCCTCGCATAACGCACTAAGATGGGACAGTAAAACGGTTCGAATAAAAGCTTGGCCGTGGTGTGATGTCACACTACGGAGTACGTCGGCAGATTAGATTTGTGTAAATATTATTCTCTCTATGGCAATATGTGGAAACTTATTTTGCAGAGCCGGACACTATCTTTGTGTTCAAAATCTTCTATGAAGTACTTGGAGGATGAACCCGCCTTGCAATGCCAAAGACAATCTGCGTGCCGGACTCGTCATCATTGAAGCCTGGTTTAGGGGCTACTGAGGGAGTCCTGGATTAGGGGGTGTTCGGATAGCCGAAATATACCTTCAGTCGGACTCCTGGACTATGAAGATACAAGATTGAAGACATCGTCCCGTGTCCGGAAGGGACTTTCCTTGGCGTGGAAGGCAAGCTTGGCGATACGGATGTTCAGATCTCCTACCATTGTAACCGACTCTATGTAACCCTAACCCTATCCGGTGTCTATATAAACCGGAGGGTTTTAGTCTATAGGACAACATACACATCAACAATCATACCATAGGCTAGCTTTTAGGGTTTAGCCTCTCTGATCTCGTGGTAGATCTACTCTTGTACTACCCATATCATCAATATTAATCGAGCAGGACGTAGGGTTTTACCTCCATCGAGAGGGCCCAAACCTGGGTAAAACTTCGTGTCCCTTGCCTCCTGTTACCATCCGGCCTAGACGCACAGTTCAGGACACCCTACCCGAGATCCGCCGGTTTTGACACCGACAATGAAGTTTATGATTCATACTTGAAATTGTGATTAAATTATTACTTTAGCATAAGAGATCATATGACAATATAATATATGTGTGTGTGTGTGTGTGCTGCTGTTCTAAGAATGGTCATGATGCCCTCATGTCCGTATTTTATTTTTATCGCCACCTCTATCTCTAAACATGTGGACATATTTTTTGATTTCGGCTTTCACTTGAGGACAAGAGAGGTCTAAGCTTGGGGGAGTTGATACGTCCATTTTGCATCATGCTTTCATATCGATATTTATAGCATTATGGGCTGTTATTACACATTATGTCACAATACTTATGCATATTCTCTCTTATTTTACAAGGTTTACATGAAGAGGGAGAATGCCGGCAGCTGGGATTCTAGGCTAGAAAAGGAGCAAATATTAGAGACCTATTCTGCACAGCTCCAAAAGTCCTGAAACTTCACGGAAGTTATTTCCAGAATATATAAAAAATAATGGGTGAAAGAAGTTCCAGAGGGGGCCCACACCCTGGCCACGAGGGTGGGTGCGCGCCCTACCCCCCTGGGCGCGCCCCCTGCCTCGTGGGCTCCCTGGTGGCCCTCCGATGCCCATCTTCTGCTATATGAGGTCTTTCGTCCGAGAAAAAATCATAAGCAAGCTCACGGGACGAAACTCCGCCGCCACGCAGCGGAACCTTGGCGGAAACAATCTAGGGCTCCGGCAGAGCTGTTCTTCCTGGGAAACTTCCCTCCGGGAGGGGGAAATCATCACCATAGTCATCACCAATGATCCTCTAATTGGGAGGGGGTCAATCTCCATCAACATCTTCACCAGCACCATCTCATCTCAAACCCTAGTTCATCTCTTGTATCCAATATTTGTATCCAAACCTCAGATTGGTACCTGTGGGTTGCTAGTAGTGTTGATTACTCCTTGTAGTTGATGCTAGTTGGTTTACTTGGTGGAAGATCATATGTTCAGATCCATTATGCGTATATTAATACCCCTCCGATTATGAACATGAATATGCTTTGTGAGTAGTTACGTTTGTTCCTGAGGACATGGGAGAAGTCTTGCTATTAGTAGTCATGTGAATTTGGTATTCGTTCGATATTTTGATGAGATGTATGTTGTTATCCCTCTAGTGGTGTCATGTGAACGTCGACTACATGACACTTCACCATTGTTTGGGCCTAGAGGGAGGCATTGGGAAGTAATAAGTAGATGATGGGTTGCTAGAGTGACACAAGCTTAAACCCTAGTTTATGCGTTGCTTCGTAAGGGGCTGATTTGGATCCATATGTTTCATGCTATGGTTAGGTTTACCTTAATACTTCTGTTGTAGTTGTGGATGCTTGCAATATGGATTAATCATAAGTGGGATGCTTTTTCAAGTAAGGACAACACCCAAGCACTGGTCTACCCACATATCAGATTATCAAAGTACCGAACGCGAATCATATGAATGTGATGAAAACTAGCTTGACGATAATTCCCATGTGTCCTCGGGAGCGCTTTCTTTCATATAAGAGTTTGTCCAGGCTTGTCCTTTGATACAAAAAAGATTGGGCCATCTTGCTACACCTTATTTACTTTTATTACTTGCTACTCATTACAAATTACCTTATCACAAAACTATCTGTTATCGATAATTTTAGTGCTTGCTGAGAATACCTTACTGAAAACTGCTTATCATTTCCTTCCGCTCCTCGTTGGGTTCGACACTCTTACTTATCGAAAAGGCTATGATAGATCCCCTACACTTGTGGGTCATCAATGAAAAAACTCGCTACTATTATATCCTTAAATTATTTCTATTCTCATTAATGGGTGATGCTAAGATATGGTTTAATTCTCTTGATCCTGGTTGTGTGCGCAGTCCCCGGGATATGATTTACTACTTCTCTGCTAAATATTTCCCCGCTCATAAGAAACAAGCCATTTTAAGGGAAATGTATAATTTTGTGCAAATTGAAGAAGAGAGTCTCCCACAAGCTTGGGGAGCCTTCTCCAATTACTTAATGCTTTACCTGATCATCCTCTCAAGAAAAATGAAATACTTGATATCTTTTATAATTGACTAACTGATGCTTCTAGAGATTACCTGGATAGTTGTGCTGGTTGTGTTTTCAGGGAAAGAACTGTTGATCAAGCTGAAATTCTATTGAATAATATGTTGACCAATGAAAATAATTGGACACTTCATGAACCAACTCCTAAGCCAACTAAGAAGAAAAGGGGTATTCTATTTCTCAGCCCTGAAGATATGCAAGAGGCAAAGAAATCTATGAAAGAAAAAGGTATAAAAGCTGAAGATGTTAATAATTTACCTCCTATTGAAGAAATACATGGTCTTAATTTGCCCCCTGTTGAAGAAACACATGGTCTCAATAACCCGACACAGGTAGTGAAGGTCAATTCTCTATATAGATATGATAAAGCTGAAATCCCTCCTGCTAAGTTTGCTAGCCAATGTTTGGATGAATTTGATAATTTTATGGTTAAACAAGAAGATTTCAATGCTTATGTTGGTAGACAATTGAAACACAATGCTGATATGGTTGAACACTTGAGTGATTATATGGCTAGTGTTAAAGGTGAACTTAAACTTATTAGTAAACATGCTTCTATGGTTACCACTCAAGTAGAACAAGTACTTAAGGTTCAGAATGATTTTCTCAATGAATTAAATAATAAGAAGAATGATAATGCTGTTAGAGTTATGACTAGAGGTGGTAAAATGACTCAGGAGCCTTTGTATCCTGAGGGCCACCCTAAGAGAATTGAGCAAGATTCTAATAGGACTACTATAGATGCACCTGGTTCTTCTAAAAGGAAGAAAAAGAAAAATTATAGGACTTTGCATGCTTCTAGTGAACCTGTTGTTGACACACCTGAGAATCCCAATGATATTTCTATTTCTGATGCTGAAACACAATCTGGTAATGAACATAAACCTAGTGATAATATTAATGATGATGTTCATGTTGATGCTCAACCTAGCAATGACAATGTTGTAGAGATTGAACCTGCTATTGATCCTGATAACCCACAATCAAAGAATCAACGTTATGATAAGAGAGACTTTGTTGCTAGGAAGCACGGTAAAGAAAGAGAACCATGGGTTCAAAAAAACATGCCTTTTCCTCCTAAACCATCCAAGAAAAAGGATGATGAGGATTTTGAGCGCTTTGCTTAAATGATTAGACCTATCGTTTTGCGTATGCGTTTAACTGATATGCTTAAAATGAATCCTTATGCTAAATACATGAAGGAAATTGTTACTAATAAAAGAAAGATACTGGAAGCTAAAATTTCCACCATGCTTGCTAATTATACTTTTAAAGGTGGAATACCAAAGAAACTTGGAGATCCAGGAGTACCAACTATACCATGCTCCATTAAAAGAAACTATGTTAAAACTGCTTTATGTGATCTTGGAGCTGGTGTTAGTGTCATGCCTCTCTCTTTATATCATAGACTTGATTTGAATAAGTTGACACCTACTGAAATATCTTTGCAAATGGCTAACAAATCAACTGCAATACCTATCAGTATTTGTGAGGATGTGCCTGTTGTGATAGCAAACGTTACTATTTTAACGGACTTTGTTATTCTTGGTATTCCCGAGGATGATAGTATGTCTATTATTCTTGGAAGACCCTTTTTGAATACCGCAGGGGCTGTTATTGATTGCACCAAAGGCAATGACACTTTTCATGTTAATGGTAATGTGCATACGGTACACTTTCCGAGGAAACAACCTCAAGTCCACAGTATCAATTCTATTGGAAAAATTTCAACAATTACTATTGGAGGTTTTGAATTTTCTCTTCCTACTGTAAAAAGGAAATATGATATTCTTATTGTTGGGGATGTGCATATCCCCGTTGAGGTATCCTAGTGTTATTCAAAAATTCTCCGGTTCCATGTTATTCTGAATGAGTTTGTTAACAAGACCTGATCAACCTTATTAGTGGATTCCTTTTGATGAGCATGAGATGGATGAATTTGGAAAAAACAACTCTTTGTACCCTCTTTTTACTTTCTATTATTTATATTAAATAAAGCAAAAATAGTATTTTCCTGTCTATTTTCTGAATTATCCATGGAATAAAAAAGATACCCCGACAATAAAAGTTCTCCAAATGCCCTGAAATTTAAATATGATTTTTTCTGGAATATTTGAGAATATCTGGCACTGAGAACACATTAGGGGGAGCAAGCACCTGGCCACGAGGGTCCAGGGCGCGCCACCCCCTAGGCGCGCTCCCCTGCCTCGTGGGCCCACGGTTGGTCCCCTCCACTTATTCCAGCTACCACACACTCCTTCCTCCCACAAAAATCACCAACCATCTCAAACCCGAGTTCAAGCTCATTTTGCTGCCATTTTCGATCTCTTAGCTCAAAGCTCCATTTACAAAACTGCTTTGGGGATTGTTCTTTGGTATGTGACTCCTCGTGGACCCAATTAGTTTTTGTTCTAGTGCTTTATTCATTGCATATTTTTGCTGCTTAGGTGACCTGATACGTCCATTTTGCATCATGCTTTTATATCAATATTTATTGCATTATGGGCTGTTATTTCACATTATGTCACAATACTTATGGCTATTCTCTCTTAATTTACAAGGTTTACATAAGGAGGAAGAATGCCGACAGCTGGAATTCTGGGTTGGAAAAGGAGAAAATATTAGAGACCTATTCTGCACAACTCCAAAAGTCCCGAAACTCCAGGGAACACCTTATAATAAATAATGAAAAATCCTCGCCAAAGATGAAGACCAGGGAGCCCACACCCTGTCCACGAGGGTGGGGGTGCGCCCCCTAGGGTGCGCCCCCTACCTCGTGGGCCCCCTGGTGGCTCTCCAATGACCATCTTCTTCTATATGAAGTCTTTCATCGAGAAAAATATAAGAAGCAACCTTTCGGGGCGAAACTCCGCCGCCACGAGGTGGAACCTTGGCGGATCCAATCTAGAGCTCCGGCAGAGCTGTTCTGCAAGGGAAACTTCCCTCCCGGAGGGGGAAATCATCACCATCGTCATCGCCAACGCTCCTCTCATCGGGAGAGGGCAATCTCCATCAACATCTTCATCAGCACCATCTCATCTCAAAACCCTAGTTCATCTCTTGTATCCAATTCTTGTCTCCAAGTCCGGGATTGGTGCTAGTAGGTTGCTAGTAGTGTTAATTACTCCTTGTAGTTGATGCTAGTTGGTTTAATTGGTGGAAGATCATATGTTCAGATCCTATATGTATATTAATACCCCTCTGATTATGAACATGTTTATGCTTTGTGAGTAGTTACATTTGTTCCTGAGGACAAGGGAGAATTCTTGCTATTAGTAGTCATGTGAATTTGGTATTCGTTCGATATTTTGATAAGATGTATGTTGTCCAGCCTCTGGTGGTGTTATGTGAACGTCGACTACATAACACTTCACCATTATTTGGGCCTAGAGGAAGGCATTGGGAAGTAATAAGTAGATGATGGGTTGCTAGAGTGACAGAAGCTTAAAACCCTAGTTTATGCGTTGCTTCGTAAGGGGCTGATTTGGATCCATATGTTTCATGCTATGGTTAGGTTTACCTTAATACTTTTGTTGTAGTTGTGGATGCTTGCAATAGAGGTTAATGATAAGTGGGATGTTTGTTCAAGTAAGAACAGCACCCAAGCACCGGTCCACCCACATATCAAATTATCAAAGTACCGAACGCAAATCATATGAACGTGATGAAAACTAGCTTGACGATATTCCCATGTGTCCTCGGGAGCGCTTTTCCTTATATAAGAGTTTGTCCAGGTTTGTCCTTTGCTACAAAAAGGATTGGGCCACCTTGCTGCACTTTATTTACTTTTGTTACTTGTTGCTCGTTACAAATTATCTTATCACAAAACTATCTGTTACCACTTATTTCAGTACTTGCAGAGAATACCTTGCTGAAAACTGCTTATCATTTCCTTCTGCTCCTCGTTGGGTTCGACACTCTTACTTATCGAAAGGACTACTATAGATCCCCTATACGTGTGGGTCATCAAGACTCTTTTCTGGCGCCTTTGCCGGGGAGTGAAGCGCCTTTGGTAGGTGGAATTTGGTAAGGAAAAATTTATATAGTGTGCTGAAATTTACTGTCACTTGTTACTATGGAAAGTAATCCTCCGAGGGGCTTGTACGGGGTATCTTCACCCCGACCAGTAGAGCAAAGAGTTGCTCCTCAACCTACTGAACCTACTGAAAATGAAAATGAAAATACTTGCTTTGAAGTTCCTTCGGGTATAATAGAAAAACTGCTAGCTAATCCTTTTTTAAGAGATGGAACAAAACATCCTGATGAACATCTAATATATGTGGATGAAGTTTGTGGAGTATTTAAGCTTGCAGGTGTACCCGGAGATGTTGTTAAGAAGAAGGTCTTCCCCTTATCTTTGAGGGGAGATACGTCAACATGGTATAGGGTATGTGATGATATGAGGTCTTGGAATTACAAACGATTGAAATTAGAATTTCATCAGAAGTTTTATCCTATGCATCTTGTTCATCGTGATCGCAATTATATATATAATTTTTGGCCTCGCGAAGGAGAAAGCATCGCTCAAGCTTGGGGGAGGCTTAAGTCAATGTTATATTCATGCCCCAATCACGAGCTCTCAAGAGAAATGATTATTCAAAAAATTTATGCTCGGCTTTCTGGTAACAATCGCACCATGCTTGATACTTCTTGTGATAGCTCTTTTATGATGAAGACTATTGAATTCAAATGGGATTTATTGGAAAGAATTAAACGCAACTCTGAAGATTGGGACCTCGACAATGGTAAGGAGTCAGGTATGACACCTAGTTTTGATTGTGTTAAATCTTTTATGTATACGGATGTTTTCTGTAAACTTAGCACTAAATATGGACTTGATTCTGAGATAGTAGCCTCTTTCTGTGAATCTTTTGCTACTTATGTTGATCTCCCTAAGGAGAAGTGGTTTAAATATCATCCTCCCATAGAAGTAAAAGTAGTTGCACCTATTAAAGTTGAAGGACTGTCACTTATAATGATCCTATTGTTCCTACTTGTTATGTTGAGAAACCACCTTTCCCTGCTAGAATAAAGGATCATGCTAAAGCTTCAACCGTGGTTCATAAAAGCAATATTAAAACATATACACCTCCTGAGCAAGTTAAAGTTGAACCTAATATTGCTATTGTTAAAGATCTCTTGTCTGATAATATAGATGGTCATGTTATTTACTTCTGTAATGAAACTGCTAGAATTGCTAAACCCCGTGATACAGATAAACCTAGACCTGTGGTAGGCATGTCTGTTATTTCTGTTAAAATAGGAGATCATTGTTATCATGGCTTATGTGATATGGGTGCTAGTGCTAGTGCAATATCTATTGACTTATACAAAGAAATTATGCATGACATTGCACCTGTTGAGTTAGAAGAAATTGATGTCACTATTAAACTTGCTAATAGAGATACTATATCACCAATGGGAATTGTTAGAGATATTGAAGTCTTGTGTGGGAAAACTAAATATCCTGCTGATTTTCTTGTTCTTGATTCCCCACAAGATAGCTTTTGTCCCATTATATTTGGTAGACCCTTCTTGAATACTGTTAATGCTACCATAGATTGCACAAGGGATGTGGCTACTGTTGGCTTGGATGATATGACTCATGAATTTAATTTCTCTAAATTTAGTAAACAACACCGTGAAGAAGAATTGCCTAGTAAGGATGAAATTATTGGTCTTGCTTCTATTGCCGTACCTCCTAGTGATCCTTTAGAACAATATTTGCTAGACCATGAGAATGATATGTTTATGAATGAAATAAGGGAAATAGATGAAGTATTCTTTAACCGGAACCTATTCTGAAACACAATTTGCCTATTGAAATCCAAGGGGATCCCCCTCCACCTAAGGGTGATCCCGTGTTTGAGCTTAAACCGTTGCCTGATAATCTTAAATGTGCTTATCTTGATGAAAAAAAAGATATATCCTGTTATTATTAGTGCTAACCTTTCAGAGCATGAAGAAGAAAGATTATTGAAATCTCTAAAGAAGCACCGTGCTGCTATTGGATATACTCCTGATGATCTTAAGGGCATTAGTCCCACTATATGTCAACATAAAATAAATTTGGAAGCAGATGCCAAACCAGTTCCTGATCCTCAACGACGTCTGAATCCTAAAATGAAAGAAGTGGTAAGAAAAAAAATACTAAAGCTTCTGGAGGCAGGTATAATTTATCCCGTTGCTGATAGTCAGTGGGTAAGTCCTGTTCATTGTGTCCCTAAGATGGGAGGTATTACTGTTGTTCCTAATGATAAAGATGAATTGATTCCACAAAGAATTATTACAGGTTATAGGATGGTAATTGATTTCCACAAATTAAATAAGGCTACTAAGAAAGATCATTACCCTTTACCTTTTATCAATCAAATGCTAGAAAGATTATGCAAACATACACATTATTGCTTTCTAGATGGTTATTCTGGTTTCTCTCAAATACCTGTGTCGGCTAAAGATCAATCAAAGACTACTTTTACATGCCCTTTTGGTACTTTTGCTTATAGACGTATGCCTTTTGGTTCATGTAATGCACCTGTTACCTTTCAAAGATGCATGATGGCTATATTCTCTGACTTTTGTGAAAAGATTTGTGAGGTTTTCATGGATGACTTTTCCGTCTATGGATCTTCTTTTGATGATTGCTTGAGCAATCTTGATCGAGTTTTGCAGAGATGTGAAGAAACTAATCTTGTCTTGAATTGGGAAAAGTGCCACTTTATGGTTAATGAAGGTATTGTCTTGGGGCATAAAGTTTCTGAAAGAGGTATTGAAGTTGATAAAGCCAAGGTTGATGCTATTGAAAAGATGACATGTCCCAAGGACATCAAAGGTATACGAAGTTTCCTTGGTCACGCCGGATTTTATAGGAGGTTCATTAAGGACTTCTCAAAAATTTCTCGACCTCTAACTCATTTATTACAAAAAGATATACCATTTGTCTTTGATGATGATTGTGTAGAAGCATTTTAAATACTTAAGAAAGCATTAGTCTCTGCACCTGTTGTTCAGCCACCTGATTGGAATTTACCCTTTGAAATTATGTGTGACGCTAGAGATTATGCTGTAGGTGTTGTTCTAGGGCAAAGAGTTGATAAGAAATTAAATGTTATCCATTATGCTAGTAAGACTGTAGACAATGCTCAAAGAAATTATGCTACTACTGAAAAAGAACTTTTAGCAGTTGTATTTGCTTGTGATAAGTTCAGATCTTATATTGTTGATTCTAAAGTAACTATCCACACTAATCATGCTGCTATTAAATATCTTATGGAGAAGAAAGATGCTAAGCCTAGACTTATTAGATGGGTTCTCTTGCTACAAGAATTTGATTTGCATATTGTTGATAGAAAAGGAGCTGAAACTACAAAAAAATACACTTCTGTGATGATACGTGTTTGTCACAGTTGGTCGCTTTTTTTGTCATGCATGTACATTCATGGCAAATTTATGACAGAATCAAGATAGTCATACCTGTGCTGTCGTAGAAATGTTCCATGACATTACCAAAATTATCATCACGGAAGTGTCCACTTCCATGATGATAAATCGCGCGTCACAGAAGTGCTTTCGTCAAGGGTGACCGACATGTGGCATCCACCGTAACGGAACGCTGTTAAGCTATCGTGTCGGGTTTTGGATCCGATAACCCGTTAACAGCCCTGACCAATGGGGATTTTCCACGTGTAAAATCATCATTGGCTGGAGGAAACACGTGTCGGCTCATCGTTGGGACAGATGTCAACCACTCATTGGACGGAAGGCGCCTATGATACGTCGACACGTGGCACGGCCCAACAGAGGCCCATTCCTGTGAAAAGGCAGGCCCATTTGACTTGGTCAAAAGGTGGCGGGCCGGCCCATGGAAAGCCTGTTAACGGCCTATTCGCATATAGCCCATTTATAGCCCGCTAACCCAAGGCCCACTACGCCCTATCTGAATTAGGCCCAGTAGCGTCATCTGGGCCATCCAATATGATTCCATCCCATTTTCACTTCTGGCCCATGACGTCTTTTGGCCCATATGAGGCCCTATGTAACTCTTGGCCTATTAACGGCCCGTGGTGAAACTGGCCCGTAATGAACAGTGTATCACTTTACAGCCATTAATGGCTCGTGGTGAAACTGGCCCGTAATGAATAGAGTATCACCTTATACCCATTAACGGCCCGTTATTCCGTTGGGCCATTTCCAGCCCATGTTATCTTTCGGCCTTCTCAAAGCCCATTTATTCTTGGGCTCATTTCCAGCATTCGTTTACTTACGGCCCGTTACTGTCATTTTCTGCTTGTGGGCCAAATTCAGCCCGTGGTTACAGTCGGCCCGTTTGTGGTCTGTTAATACGTTGGGTTGTTTTCATAGCGTCATCAAATACGGCCTATTAACGATGGACCGTTACGGTCGGCCCATGAACGGACAATTCCAACTCTAGCCCGTTTACGGCCATAATGCGGCCTGTTATTGGCCCATGTTTGGCCAATCGATCATACGGCCCGTATAAGGCCCATTGATGATACGGCCCGTAGAAGGCCCATTGTTTCTACGGGCCGTAGAAGGCCTACTGTTTCTACGGCCCGTAGAAGGCCCACTGTTTCCACGGCCCGTAGGAGGCCCAGTGTCACTACAGTAATATTAGCCCATGGTTATTGTGGCCTAGTTTTAAAAAATAGGTTATTGCAGCCACTAGTTAACCACGAAAAAAGAACTGCAATGACTACAAGCAAACAAATAAACAAGACAACAAGGAAATAAATAAGAAAGCAACTAACGCTAGGCTATCACGGCTATTACACATATTACATCCAGTGGGCATCAAAGTTTGCCACCAGTGCAAATATAGGGAACAAAGCAGCATATCATATACACTGGCCGTCAAAATTGGCCACCAGTGCAAATAAAGGCGGCAGCAAAACAAGAGCATAACTAAAACAACTTCAGAAGAGCTCAAGAAACGTTATCCTGAGTATCCACCATGCTGGCAATAAGCTTAGCAAGCTGATTAGCTTTGTCCTGTTTGGCGCTAAAATCCTCCAACGCTTGCTGTTGCACCAGAAAGTATGCATCTGAATGCTCCAGGGACTTCCGCAGTCCTTCCTCTTCTTGTCGCAGCACAACTGATCGATGTCTTTCAGCTTGCAGTTGAGACTCAAGAAACCGAACTGATTCAGACAGTGAGTTTGAATAGCTTGTGCAAGCGGTAGTGGCCAGTAACTCCAACACTAAATCAAGACAGGATGTGTCACTATCCTGAACCTTATCTGCATTACTTCCTTTACCATTGCTTAATAAGGCACTCTTCCCTAATATTCTGTCAGCATTCTAAAAGAAGAAATAAGCAGACACATAACAAGTTTAGCATGTACTAGTATATGAAACTCATTTCGGTGAACCAGTTCATTAGTAAGGTGGACAGGACTAACTACTGAGTCTTCTATTGCTAAGTACTAGTACATAATAAAAGCATCAAACAAACATATATCTATGTCCTATGGTAGCAATGGAGTCTTAAATTAGAACAGTTGTTCTTCAGGTTTAGGCACTTGTTCTACATGAACAGAGTACAGGAAGACGCAAGAATATAATACTTAAAAATAGAAAATGAGCTCATAGACCTTACCACATTCTTGGTTCGGGACCAGTACAGAACAAGGCGTTCCCAATCATCGTCCAGTAAATATGTTTCAGGAGAACATAAGGGAATTTGATGAGTTTCTTTGCCGGTGAAGTACGTTTTCTTCAGGTAATTCTGATACTGCCACCAAGCATTCTTGAAGATAGCAGAGGTATTAGCACAGGTTACCTCATCCTGAGTTTCCAAATTGGTCCTTCTCTATAGAGAAAAATGGGAAAATTTGTTGTATTATAACCATCATGGAGGTAGGATGTATGGCACGAAGCAAAGTAATTGCCATGAATAACATTACTTACACATAACTCCTGGACAAACACCTGCAACTGGCATTTTCCTTCATCTTCAGTATAATATTTCCAAGATGGGAAGATACGCACATACGATTTAGCAACATCAAATGCGATAGATGCTAAACTACGACTAGCTGGTTGTGCTTCCTCCATGGGAGTAGGCGTACTAACTGGTGGAGTTGGGGTTCGCCGTAATAGTACTGGCCCTATGGGCACTGGAGCTACCTTACTAACTGCTCTTGTTTGGGAGCTCTGTGGTGGAGATGGTGTTGTGTCAACAAGAACTGGGTTACTATCGACTGGGGTTGGGGTTAGATTGGGTGAAGCTGGTTCTCTGTCCATCGTAGTAGGGGTACAATCTGCGAGAGTTTGGGTTATGTGTGGTAGGGCTGGTTCTTGTGCATGTACAACCGGGGTGCTATCTCCACCAAGAGGTAGCACTGTTTTATTTGAAGACCGTGTTTTTAGTCCGCTAGATACTGGCATCACCCGCTCAAATTCAAATGGCTGATAAACAGGAAACATAGTTGAATGTACAGACATTGTATGAGAGACAGATGCAATAGATAGTGTGGGAAAAAGAGGGCATGAAATAGTTGACATGTATATTATTTAACTAAAACGGATAGCATGACATAATTTCACATATATGATGTCTATCTAAACTAGATAGCATAGCATAACATAATTCAAAGATATGATGAATAACTAAATAGGATCGCATGACATAATTCACCTACATGTTATCTAAGTAATCAAGATCGCATCATTTAATTCACATATGTGATTTATATGCTAAACAGAGGGCATTCGATATGATGTCTGAACTAAGAACATGGTGTTGAATATTGTGTATATGATGTCTAAACTATGCAATGCAAGACACCGTATGCATGATATGAGCAGTATAACCATGCCAAGTTAGAGCATACACCTCAGTGGGGGAATAGGACTGGTCATCTATCTCTGAATCCATCTCTGAGGAGCTATCGGGACCCAACAAGAGATCTGCTTCGATAGGTAGCACTGTCTGCTCTGAAGGCCTTGTTTTCACTCCAGATTTTTCCATCTCCCACCCAAATGGCTGATTCACAGGAAGAGTAGTTTAATGTACAAACATTGTCGACAAATGGAAATGTAATGAATAAAAGGATGGGCAAGATATCATTCAAATATATGATGCCTGGTTAAACAGGAGGCATTGCACATTTCACATATATTATGGCTAGCTAAAAGACATGAGACTGCATAATTCCCATATATGATATAGAACTAAACAGGTGGCATTACAGAACATGTCTAAACTAAGCAGATGACATATATGATGTCAAAAGTAGGCACTGCAAGGCAACATATGCATGATATGACTAACATCATCATGGCAAGGTAGAGCAAACACCGTGGGGGGGGGTAAATAGGAGTGGTCAGCGGCGTCCGAATCCGCCTCAGAACAGATATCTTCCTCTGGATTACAATCTGGAGAGGGGTGGGGAGGGTTTGCCATTGAACCCACCATGGAGCGATGTCTGCGTGACATTGTATTGCCGCGCAAAACTCTTCTCTTTTTCTCTACATGTTCAGCATGACTGTGTACAATATCTGACATGCATACGAAAAAAAATATGGTGAGATTATGTAAGGAGAGCATGCAGAAATTTAGAGTGATGGTAACAACCAGTGGATCGATGTTTTTCCGTTGAACCAAAATAGCCCTAATGGATCGACGTGAATGTATAGTAATAAGCGATGCAACAAGTGTACAACCTCTTTGCCGTAGCCGTGTCGACCTCAGCATCATTGGGTTGGTCGCTGAAGCAGTTGAGGCAGAGGTGGCTGTCAGATGTGTGGAGGAAGATCTGAGGAATCTGTAGACGGCGTCCAGGGCACTGCTCTGTTGTGACGGATTGTTCTGTCATTGGAGCAGCTCCGGTGAGCCGTAAGACATCAAGGCTGAAGCAGCACAAGACAGACATCGTCAATCTCAAGTGCGATTCTAATAGCATCTCCAATAGATGATGCAAAATGGATGTAAAATTAACATCACCAAAAACCACCTGACTACAACAGATGAGGTAAAAACTGTTGACTCTGAACTTAACTGTCGAAACTGAAATTTACTATGGAATCTGAATGCTACTGTCGAAACGGAACGCAATGGTAGCAAAGAGGCACTTGACATGTAGTTTAGGGAGGGCCTGCAGTTCATCTTCAACCTACACCCCCCAGCACCGCCTCGCCGCCCCAAAACAACTCGCCACCGCCACACCGGCCAGCCCTCTAGGCCCCCCGCCCCCACCCTGAACCCAAAGATAGATAGTGGGGTACCTCTCCGGCGAGCCCCCGTCCCCGCTGCGGGTGGTTCTTCCTTAACTCCGGCGAGCCCCCCAACCCCTGAAAATCGACTGACCCAAAAGTCGATTCAGCTGACTGAAGTGTGGCTTAATCGGAGCAGAGCAGCAGCACGAGCGAGGGGGAGAGCAGCAGCAGCAGCTGGGCAAGCGAGCGATCGAGCGAGAGCTGGAGCAGCGGCAGCAGATCCGGCTGGTATGGACGTCGCCGCCGAAGGGGCCTCGCACTAGGGGAGAGCCGCCGTGGAGATGTCGCCCGCGGCGCCGACTTCAAGGTAGTCGCTCCATGGGGCTGCGGGATGGAGCACCGTCAGCGCCGGGAGCTCGAGTTAAGGAGAAGGTGCAATGCGATGAGTGTACAACCTCTTTGGTGGCGCCGAGTAGGCCTCGGCTTCGTCCGAGGAGTCGGTGAGGATGATGCGGTTCCGGTGGAGCAGGTTAAGGCAGCGCTGTGGGGATGGAGCTGCCGCGATAGACGAGGCAATCATCGGAGCAGCTCCTTGGAGGTGGAGGACGGAGCGACTGAACCGGCGGGACGACGAGATGGACGACGGATCCTCATCCGGGGAGGTGGACGAGGGACGTCGAGCTGTTACGCGGGATGACGTCGTCGGGGAAGAGGCTCCGGCGGGGCAGCGGTGACATGGCGGGCGGAGGAGGGTGGGGTTTCATGGCTGGAGCGGAGAGGTTATGGCGGCCTGGGATTTCGAATGGCGAAAAGGGGGCAATGGGAGGGGGTGAAGCATGACTTAGGAACGCGCTTGTCCAAAATGTAGGGTGTGTTACAGAAGTACCCCCCACCGATTTGAACTAGCTGCCCTTTCGGCTCAGGGTTAGAAGGGGGATTTCGCGTGTCGGGATTTGGCAGCTGGAGGGAGTTTTCGCGCGCGTTGTAATTTCGGGATAGCAAGGAGCGGGTTGTGAAGGCGCCAATTTTGGGAGCACGATATCTGAATTTTCAGGATATAACAAGACGCGGGTTGAATTTCAGGGACAAGCCTAACGTGTAGTAATATTTTACTGCCTAACGTGTAGTAATATTTTACTACCTAACGTGTAGTAATATTTTACTTGTACGTACCAAATCAATTCGCATTTCCCTCAACCTAAAAGAAAACGAAAAAAATAAAACTATTTACACCACACAAAGAGAGAGTATTGCCCCATTTTACTATACAAATGCTATTCAAAGCTACTCCCTCCTTCCATCTATATAGGGCCTAATGCGTTTTTCGATGCTAACTTTGACCAAATATTAGAGCAATGATATATGACATGCAACTTACACAAAGCACACTGTTAAATTCGTCTGTGGAAGGTTCTTTCAATGATATAATTTTCACATTGTGCATGTCATGTACTATTAATCTTGTCAATAGTCAAAGGCGGTCTTAAAAATCTCATTACGCCCTATATAGATGGAAGGAGGGAGTATGAATCCATGTTATGTCCGATTAAATTTTTTCGCTTGCTGTATAATGCATGTAACCTACTCATACCAACACTTTAGTGCATTCCAAATGTCTATACTACCGCTGCAATTCGAACTAAATTTGAATTCGTTTCTCTATTTCAATAAGAATCTACCATCATGATTGTTGCCAACTTCAACCATCATAGTTTCCTTGCTATCCGCCAGATATAAATCATATGGCCTATAATGCAGGATGGCAGGCACACCATCATCAACAACTCCGTTTTTTATAAGAGTAGAGATAAAACATATTAAATGTAGTATAGCATGTTCATAACCACACCATATGTATCACCGTTATATATATTCACACATCCGTCGGTTTGAAACACTATGATAAATTCTTCAAATATCTGAATTCGCTTTTTATAATGAAGTATATATGATCTCTATTCGTCTTTTACACCCACACAACCCTCTTATCTTTGTAGCTAGCGCTAACTTTCTCTTGTGCATGCACACGCCCGCATCCCTCTCACCCTCCCTCAGCATTCTCTAGCTCCATCGCGCAAATTCGTCTTTTCACTTTAGGTCGTTCACCCACGGTGTGTGTAGCCCCCCCAGCTCCTTCTTTACGGCACACATCGATCGATATGCCTATCTAGCCAGGTGTGCCTAGCACAAACACAAGCTTCCCCTCTTCTCTTGTCACCGTCCATGCCTCACTCCCACCACTCTTTTCATCATTCTCGTACTCGCACACTCCTCCCCCTCGATATAGTATGCCTCTTGTACCACCTCCTACGTGCATCCCTCTCTCTCTATCCTTATCCTCATGCCTCATTTGCTTCTAACACACACATGCATGTATAGCAATCGATCTCCCAACATATACCTAGATCGACTTTAACTACCCCCCCATCGATCAACGTACCTCACAAGTTATGTCTCTCGTTTCTCTTACAAAGGGCGATTGATCTTCCTATGTAGTTACATGTGCTTACCACAGCCACATCGTCTCCCTCATCATTCGTGCATGCCTCCTGACCCGTCTCTCACACGCACGTGCACAGACAACAAGCAGCCATCTCCTCTCTTATTGATATTGCGGGCGTGCCCTCCGTTTGTCTAGCAAGCCTATCCCACCATTTGTTAGAAGCAACTCCACTACCACCCCTTCCAACACACTAGCTTTGTCTCTCTCCCAACCTTATTCATCTCCTGCACATATGCATGGATGTCGATCGATCTCCCTTAATACATGAGGCAGATCGATCTCCTTAATACATGAGGTAGGCCTCTCTCCTCCTCCACACATATACCAGCCATTGTACCTCTATAGTTAATTGGGCCTCCCTCTTCCCCCACCACACACCGATAGTCGAGCGCTGCAGGTAGGTATCCATGCCACAGAGACAAACTGCACATGTCCCATCTCACGTTCCAGTAGGCCAACCACTCTATATCTTTGACGTGGACACACACAAATTCGATGGCACTCTTTATCGATCGCGCGCGCGCGCACACACACACACACACACACATCATCCCTCTCTTCGATTCTATGGACACCTCAAGCCGATGATACCTCCACTCTCTTCTCGTGGATCGCCCCCTCTATATATATGTTATATCCAGGACTCTATTTCACACACATTGCATATGTTAAAATTTTTGATTGACCCCCCCCTAAAAAAAGTCTCAAGAACCCATACACTATATCTCTCTAGGTTTGTATCTCTCTCACACAACCCCACGCAGGTGGTGTACGTATACAAGAAGAGAATAGGTGCACCGTGCATGTACTCACGCTTCGTGCCCAGCCACACCCACGCGGGTACATGATGGAGCTCATTTCTTTACGAAATGGCATCACACGTGCTAATTTGAACGCCTGTAGCGGTTGTGTGCCTAGGGAGGTCGTGTACCACGTGTGCACGAAACAAAGTTCGACTTGACGCGTTGCCGCGTTATTTTTAAATAAAGTCATAGCGCTCAATGGCACGTACATAGAATATAAAACGATTTTTATGGAGGAAAAGGTAGTCCGCTCTTCAGAGTATCTCACACAAGGCTCCAATGGCCTCTGTCTCTCTCACCGTTGGTCACTGATCCGGCCGCATCTCGTCCGCCGGGGGAAAGGGAGTGCGGTGGCCTCTCTCTCTCTCTCTCTCACCGTTGGTCACTGATCCGGCCGCATCCCGTTCGCTGGGGGAAAGGGAGTGCGGTGGCCTCT